>NC_057799.1:242567929-242848533 GCF_018294505.1 Triticum aestivum
CCCCGTGTACCTCCTCACCTAATGCTTTCGCCTATATATTCCCAAATATCCCCAAACCACCAGAGGCATCCACGAAAACACTTTTCCACCGCTGCAACCTTCTGTACCCGTGAGATCCCATCTAGGAACCTTTTCCGGCAACCTGCCGGAGTGGGATTCAATCATGGAGGGCTTGTCCATCAACCCTATTCCCCTTCTGATGAAGCTTGAGTAGTTTACCATAGACCTATAGGTCCATAGCTAGTAGCTAGATGGCTTCTTCTCTCTCTTTGATTCTCAATACCATGTTCTCCTCGATGTTCTTGGAGATCTATTGGATGTAATACTTTTTTGCGGTGTGTTTGTCGAGATCAGATGAATTGTGGATTTCTGATCAACTTATCTCTGAATATTATTTGAATCTTCTCTGAATTCTTTTATGCATGATTTGATATCTTTGTAATTCTCTTTGAACTATCGGTTTGGTTTGGCCAACTAGATTGGTTTTTCTTGCAATGGGAGAAGTGCTCAGCTTTGGGTTCAATCTTGCGGTGTCCTTTCCCACTGATAGTAGGGGCAGCAAGGCACGTATTGTATTGTCGCCATCGAGGACAAAAAGATGGGGTTTTCATCATATTGCTCGAGTTAATTCCTCTACATCATGTCATCTTACTTAATGCATTACTCCATTCTTTATGAACTTAATACTCTAGATGCATGCTGGATAGCGGTCGATGCATGGAGTAATAGTAGTAGATGCAGAATCATTTCGGTCTACTGGACACAGACGTGATGCCTATATTCATGATCATTGCCTTAGATATCGTCATAACTTTGCGCTTTTCTATCAATTGCTCGGCAGTAATTTGTTCGCCCACCGTTTTATTTGCTATCATGAGAGAAGCCTCTAGTGAAACCTATGCCCCGGGGTCTATTTTCCATCATATAAGTTTCTATTTGCCATCATATAAGTTTCCGATCTACTATTTTGCAATCTTTTACTTTCCGATCTATAAACCAAAAATACCAACAATATTTACTTTATCGTTTATCTATCTCTATCGGATCTCACCTTTGCAAGTAACCGTGAAGGGATTGACAACCCCTTTTATCGCGTTGGGTGCAAGCTGTTTGATTGTTTGTGTAGGTATTCGGTGATTTGTGCATTGTCTCCTACTGGATTGATACCTTGGTTCTCAAACTGAGGGAAATACTTATCTCTACTTTGCTGCATGACCCTTTCCTCTTCAAGGGGAAAACCAACGCAAGCTCGACAAGTAGCAGGAAGAATTTCTGGCGCTGTTGCCGGGGAGATCCACGCCAAGTCAAGACATACCAAGTGCCCATCATAAACTCTCATCTCTTGCATTACATTATTCGCCATTTGCCTCTCATTTTCCTCTCCCCACTTCTAAAACGATTTTCAAAAAGATTCGCCCTCTTCTTTGCTTTTTCTTTCGCCCTTCTTCTGTTTGTATTTTCATTTTCCCTTGATATCTTACTTGGCTTGTTTGCTGCTTGCTTGGCATAATTGTGTATTTATGGAAATTCGGAAACAAAAATTTTATGGATCGTCATCCACTTGCTAATCTTTTTAAGAGATCCTACTATGATGAACCAATTGCTTGTGAGTTGTGTGCACTAGATTATCTGTATGAAGTTTTGCTTGAAATTCGTGAATCCAGAAATTATGATGAAGTGTTAAAAGAAGAAATTTATAAAGTGTTTCACGATAGTGCCTTGAATGGAAAGCATGATGCAATAATGTTATTATAAATTCTATTAATGTCAATTGTGCTAAAAATATGCAAAACCCCAAGCTTGGGGATGCTAATTTTGCTATGTCTACTACTTGTTGTAATGATCATGATTGGGGTGATTCTTCTTATGATCTTGAAAATATATTTAAGCCCCATGATGAATATGAGATTGATAATAATGTTTGCAATAATATTGAAAGTGGGTTTCGAAGAGTGTCAACTTTAGATACCACATATTTGGAGAATGTTCAATCTTATGAAATTTTTGATAAAAGTGGGTTTGCAGAGGTCATGACTTTAGTTAATGTTAATCCCACTATTTTGGAAGAGTGTCAACTTCACATGCATGTGGATCGTGTTGAGAATATGTTATGTGATAGCTATATTATTGAATTTGAATATGATCCTACATGTAATTATTATGAGAGAGGAAAATGTGGTTGTAGAAATTTTCATGTTACAAAATTACCTCTCGTTAAGTTGAGATTGCTATTGTTTATTTCTTCTTCCTTGCATATGGTGGTTTTTGCTTGTCTTGATAATTTGTTTTATTATAAAATCCCTATGCATAGGAAGCATGTTAGACTTAAACTTGTTTGTCACATGTTTTATGATGCTCTCTATGTGTTTCAATTGCTATCTTTCATGTGAGCATCATTAAAATTATCAATGCCTAGCTAAAAGGCTTTAAAGAAAAGCGCTTCTTGGGATAGATGCCTATCTTCTGTTTTTCTTTGGTTTTTTAATAAATAATTCATCTAGCCTTTGGTTAGATGTGGTTTTGTGTTCTAGTTAGTGTTTGTGCCAAGTAAGACCTTTGGGATAGCTTACGGTGATAGTTGATTTGATCTTGTTGAAAAATAGAAACTTTTGCGCTCAGGAAAACAATTCTCATTTTTAACAGAAATGTTCTTTTGATTTGATTCTTCTTTCAGAATATTAATAAAAAAATTGCTTAGGTCGTCCTATTTTTTCAGAATATTTGGAGTTACAGAAGTATTCGAGAGTAACAGATTACTACACACTATTGTATTTTTTGACAGATTCTATTTTCTATGTGTTGTTTTCTTATTTTGATGAATCTATGGGTAGTACTGTGTCACGCCCAATTTGTGATCCTATCCGAGAGGAACTCGAAGGTCCCACCAAGGATAGAGCCACATATTGAAGACGCTTTTGCAAGGTGGATATCATTACATCGTACCATTACATAATAGATGGGGATACATACAAAGGGCATACCAATGCCATAAGAATACATGAAAAAACATACATGAGAACAACATCCAACTACAGATGAAACAAAAACTGAAATGCAAACAACATCCACCCTGCTAGCCCAGGCTGCCGACCAGGAACCTATCCCCTGATCGAAGAAGAAGCAGAAGGACTCAAACATAAGCAAGCATCACTCTCACATCGGATCATTGCATTAACTGCACCAGCAACTATTGTTGTAGTAATCTGTGAGCCACGAGGACTCAGAAATCCTATTACCATGGGTATCAAGACTAGCAAAGCTTAATGGGTATGGAAAGGATAAGTGGTGAGGTTGTAGCAACCGACTAAGCATTGTATGGTGGCTAACTTACGAATACAAGAGTAAGATGAGAAACTACGCAAACGGTTGCAAACTAGTAATGATCAAGAAGTGATCCTGAACTACTTACGTTCAAACATAACCCCTCCGTGTTCTCTTCTTGACTCACTCGAAAATAGACAGACACGGTTACGCACGCGGTTGGTGTGTTTTAATTCAGATCTGGTGTCAAGTTCTCTACAACAGGATATTAAAAATTCCCATCTGCCACATAACCGTGGGCACGACTCTCGAAAGTTTAAACCCAATAGGGGTTGTCCCAACTTAGCCCACGGCAAGCTCTCACGATCAACAGAGGAAAATCCTCCTCTCAGAAGAACCCGATCAAACTCGGAATCCCTGTTCACAAGACATTTCGACAATGTTAAAACAAGTCTAGCAAGACCTCCTGATGTGCCGACACCCTGATAGTAGCCGCGCGTATCTTCTCTCAGGCCACGATCGGATGGGACAAGCTACGAGTAAAACTAGATCCTCAGGTTTCCCCGTGGTGGCCCCGCAGGCTGCCCGTTTGGGACCAACACCATCAGCACTGGCCCCCTGTATTATGTGGAATAAGAATCCTCGGGTTCATGACGCCCTATGAGTTAATTAATTAATTAAGCATTATTATGTTGGCAAGTGTTAAAACCAATGTTGGGCCTTGCTGGAAGAGTTTTATTCAAAGCGAACTATCAAGGGGGGCCCATAAACGCTGACAGTGTTAGGAACGTGAAATCAAGGAACATAACACCGATATGACGGAAACTAGGGCGGCAAGAGTGGAACAAAACACCAGGCAAAAGGCCGAGCCTTCCACCCTTTACCAAGTATATATGTGCATTAATCAAATAAGAGATATTGTGATATCCCATGATATCCACGATATCCATGTCCCAACATGGAACAACCTGCAACTGCCCCTACAACTAGCAACGCTATAAGAGGGGTTGAGCAAAGCGGTAACATGGCTAAACAACAGTTTGCTGGGATGGTGGAAAAGGTTAGAGGCTATCATGGCAATACGGGAGGATTGAGAAACAACTGGTAGGTAGCGCGGCATAGTGATAGCATCGAGACAACTAGCATAGCAAAGATAGTAGTGAGATTCAAGGTGACGGTCATCTTGCCTGAAATCCCGCTAGGAAGAAGATCGAGTCCAAGAAGTAGACGAACCAACGTAGCCAAACGAATCCTCTCAATCGCAACATGACCGCAACTATCGAGAAGAAGCGCAACCGGAAAGAAGAAAACGTCATGGTAAACAACCATCACATAAACATGGCATGATGCACAATCAAGTATGAAGCATGTCCGGTTTAGTGAGTCATGGCATGGGCAAGTGCAACAAACAATACTACAAATTAAGTGGAGCTCAATATGCAACGAGTTACATATTGACGAAACACCACCACACTTATTTAGTTCCCTCTCGTTTATGTACCCAACAATATTAAATGTTGTTAAACATGGCAAGAGGTGAAGCATAAGCAAGCTAACTATTTAGGAAAGTTTAAATGAGGATGAAACAACAAACAACATTTCCGGAAAATCCCCATATGCATGTTTCGAATTTGGTACTGTTCTTCCCTAAATCATATTTTAAAGTTGTTAAACATCAACATAAAGTGCACCAAGTTAATCTATGCCTTTGTCTATCCCAATTACATATAAGGTTTATTTAATTTGGAGCTACAATTATTTAGTTATGAAATAAATCATTTTAGCATGATAATTATGCAAATTAATGCAAACAACAATTTAAACATTTTAAACATGGCTGAAAGTTGGATATAATGAAAGTACATGAAAATCTGAGAAAGATGCATATATGACATATTTTATTTGGATGCATGGATCTTTAGTTATTAACATTGCAAAATAGTGGCAGTTGTGTAATTATGCACGCACTTGGAAAATACTAAAAAACCACAAAGAAGGAAAAAAAACTACGCGAGCCGAATGCAACACAGTGCAGCGGTCCAGTAGGAGATTTGGCCCAGCGGTTGAGTGTGTGCAAAACTAAAAGAAGCAGAAAAAACAGGGGCAAAAGAATTAGGGGCAAGAGGTGAAGCATAAGTAAGCTAACTATTTAGGCAAGTTTAAATGAGGCGGGAACAACAAACAACAATTCCAGAAAATCCCCATATGCATATTTCGAATTTGGTACTGTTCTGCCCTAAATCATATTTTAAAGTTGTTAAACATCAAAATGAAGTGCACCAAGTTAATCTATGCCTTTGTCTACCCCAATTACATATAAAGTTTATTTAATTTGGAGCCACAGTTATTTAGTTATGAAATAAATGATTTTAGCATGACAATTATGCAAATTAATGCAAACAGCAATTTAAACATTTTAAACAAGGCTAAAAGTTGGATATAATGAAAGTACATGAAAATCTGAGCAAGATGCATATATGACATATTTTATTTGGATGCATGGATCTTTAGTTATTAACATTGCAAAACAGTGGTAGTTATGTAATTATGCACGCACTTGGAAAATACTAAAAAACCACAGAGAAGGAAAAAAACTACGTCAGCCGAATGCAACACAGTGCAACGGCCCAGGAGGAGATTTGGCTTAGCGGCTGAGTGTGTGCAAAACTAAAAGAAGCAGAAAAACACAGGGGCAAGAGGTGAAGCATAAGTAAGCTAACTCTTTAGGCAAGTTTAAATGAGGCCAGAACAACAAACAACAATTCCAGAAAATCCCCATATGCATATTTCAAATTTGGTATTGTTCTGCGCTAAATCATATTTTAAAGTTGTTAAACATCAAAATAAAGTGCACCAAGTTAATATATGCCTTTGTCTACCCCAATTACATATAAAGTTTATTTAATTTGGAGCTACAATTATTTAGTTATGAAATAAATCATTTTAGCATGACAATTATGCAAATTAATGCAAACAACAATTTAAACATTTTAAACATGGCTGAAAGTTGGATAAAACGAAAGTACATGAAAATCTGAGAAAGATGCATATATGACATATTTTATTTGGATGCATGGATCTTTAGTTATTAACATTGCAAAATAGTGGCAGTTATGTAATTATGCAAGCACTTGGAAAATATTAAAAAACCACAGAGAAGGAAAAAAACTACGCAAGCCGAATGCAACACAGTGCAGCGGCCCAGGAGGAGATTTGGCCCAGCGGCTGAGTGTGTGCACAACTTAAAGAAGCCGAAAAAACAGGGGCAAAAGAATTGGGGGCACCCTAGGATTTGAACCCAGGACCTCCTGTGCGTGCGTTGTGCACTGACCACTGCGCTGCTGCTGCATTAGCAAAATCAAAGGGCTACTAGAGCCACTTGAAAAGCTTCAGAAATGCCTGAGCTTGGAGCCAAGGATGCTCACGATTGTGTCGGCGACACGGACGGGCACAGCAGTGGAAACCGCGGCTGCAAAGGGCCGGCCAGGGTGCGGAAGAAGGTGAGGGTGCAGCTACCAGATGCGCGCGTCAGTGTCTTGACCTTGATCTTGTGCTCGACTCGGGCACGGCACGGCGATGACGACAACAGCTTGGCAAGCATGGGTGAGAAGTAGGGCAAGCAGCGGGCTGTAGGCGATCTGCTGCATGTGTTGCGTGGCGTGTGCGGGAGTCGCACGCGCAAGTGCAAGCAAGGGGTGGCCGTGTGCATGGAGCTGGACCTCCTTGGCCATGGCGAGACGTGGTGAGGCAGCTAGCAAGCAGGGTGTGCGTGCGTGAGGTTGCTTGAGCAAGAGATGCTCATGCGTGCACGAAACGGATGGAACGGGAGCATACAGGGCGATGGATTGTGATGTGTGTGTACGTGCGAAGGATGCCAGCCACGAGCTTGAGCTTGCTGCCATGGTCGTCCATGGTGACGTGTCCTCGAGCGTGAAAGAATCGGCGGCCACATCAACGAAAACGAAAAAAGAGAGGGGCCAGGAGGAGCGGCTGCTCACCGAGGGGATGCGGATGGAGTTGAACAAGGTCGGCTGTTCCTGGGGACGACGAGAAGATGCGCTGGTCGAGGCGGTGGTGCTCGGGTCCGTGAAGCAGAGGAAGCAGAGGAGGAAGACGCCAAGGAGGGGTCCTTGGAGTCCTTGTGGTCGCGTGCGAGGATGAGGAAGACGACGATAGGGATCGCGACGCTCCAGAGGAAGAAGATGGACGGAGACGGTCGAATTAACCCAAGCTCGAGCTCAAGCTCGGCTTGGCCATGGCGACGGTGACGGCGACAGCAGGGAGGCACGTGGGGAGGCTCCCACCTAACTAACTCCCAGGATCGGTTGAGGAGGGTGACGGGGCACAGGGCGACATTCCGGAGAGGATCCTGACGTAGACCAGACGCGAGGACGACGACGGGCGGCCGCGGTGCTCTATTCTTGAAGAAGAAGGACAACTAGAGGAAGCAGATGGCTTGTGGCGGTGACCAGAGAGGGAAGAGGGAAACCCTAAGGGCACGCTGGCTTTATAGGAGCGCGAGCAGGTGCTGGCCTCGACATCCGTCAGCCTCCTGCTTACGGCGCTGCTGCTGCTGTACTCTGGAGGAAGGAGACGCCATGAGGGAGGGAGCAGGTGGCCGTTCGGCTCGGCTGGGCCGGGGAAGGAAAGTCCCAGGTGGGTTTCGGCTGGGATTGAGGCCTTCTTTCCTTTCTTTTATTCTTCCTAAAATAATTAGACACTGTCGGTGTACAAAAGAAGGGGCACACCTTTGTACCCCTTTACCTGTGCACGGACAGTCAGAGCCGCGCCCACGGCCACATCAAGCAGAGCAGGGTAGGTGAACCGAGGTAAAACCGAAGCCAGAGGCAGCCAGAGCAACACCGAGGCCAAGACCACAAAGAGCAGAGGGACGAAGCAGGTTCCCCCGGCAAGACCCTTGCTGGGGCGGCCCGTCAAACACCAACAGAGCGAGCCACCCTTGAGCCCACATCCCCAACAACATCAGCCACGTTGGGCCAGGGCTCGGGAGGCACCTCTGTGGTGGCATGCAGATCTTTGTGAAGACAAGGAATATTCAAGATCAGATGAGGATTAGAAGGCGGCGATCCTCGGCAAGACCCTTGCTGAGGGGAATCACAAGACCCCCGGCAAGATCCTTGCCGGGGACGACAGCGCGCCACGGCAAGGCCCTCGCCAAGGGCGCCAGCAGGGCCACTGTCAGGCCCACACCAACCAAGTCTCCGCTGCCGTTCGCATGCAGCTGCCAGCTCAACCAGCTGAGCAGGAACCTGCGTGGCAACATGCAGCTCCCAGGCCAACTCATCAAGCGCCTGCGTCGCGGCATGCAGATCTTCGTGAAGGCTCCACCACCGCGCCACCTCAGCTGCCTGCCTGCCTACATGGCGCAGCACGCATCGCTGGCTAGGGCGCGTGTCGAAGCGAGGAGGAGCGGCGACGGACGGGACGGGCCTCGCCCCCTTCCCCGATAAAGCTAGGGGACACCTCAGCGGCACATTAAATGCGTCTTGTCCTGTAATACGAGCGATAAGCTCGCAATACTGTACGCCTTTCCACCTCCTATATGCCACTTTGGCAGCCCCTTTGGACTATAAAAGGAGGCCCATGGCATACTAGAGAAGGATTCGGCTCTTTGGAACCACGCACCCACCATAGCTAGTTCGAGAGCTCAAGAACTCTCTGAAATACACCCACCAAAGCAGGACTAGGGTTTTACGCATCCTCGCGGCCCGAACCTGGGTAAACGATCCTTGTGCTGATTACTAATCCTGCTCTTCTCGCAACCCTACACCCCGGCAACCGTAGTAGGGATTCTTGTGATCCCATAGGTGTCGTTCCAGACCGACATCTTTGGGGCGCCAGGTAGGGGATCACAATTGTGAGAATCTGGTCTAGTAGCTAGCCTAGCATTTCTTCATCGCCATGGCTCCCAAGAAGAAGAAGGCCACGACGATCAGCTCGTCGGGGGCCGAGCGGCCGGTGCCAGTACGGGCGAGCAATGGCCCGGTCACGGACAGAACCCGAGCCGCGGTCCGCGAGCACCAGCATCGCCCTGGCAGTCAGAGCCTGGAGAGTGGCGTCGTTCGCACGCCAGGCGACGGGCCGCACATCACCAAGTCTAAAGATGGGGCTAGGCCCCCCGCAGGCTGCGCGGGGCCCTCCAGGAGTATCGTTGTGCCACGCACAGGCGGCGCAGCAACCTCCAAGACACCCACGCCGGCGACCATTGCGCGCTCTTCCCATGGTGTGCGCGATGAGCGGCGCCACCACGCCGGTGACCCTGGGCACCGCCGTGGGAAGAGCCGTGTGCGTCGTCCGCAGGACGAAGGAGTTCAGCATGCCCGCCGAAGTGCTGGTGAAAATGGCGCGCAGCCGCTGGGTCGTGATGGAGCTCCTTCTAACGTGGTTAGAAGTCGAAGCGCGCCACGGTCCACGCTAGCAGAAGCTTTGGCGCGCACGCAGCTGCTCCTCGACTTCCCTCCTGCTGCAGAGAAGCTCGACGAGTGGAGGGCCACCATCCAGAGCCTCGTCACCGTCGCCAACAAAGATGATCCACAACTGGCGGGGCCCTCGGGTCGGCGCTCCACCGAGCCACCGCATGCTGGCACTGGGATGACCGGGGGAGCTGCGGCCACGGTGCACTCTCCCCCTCCTCGCCGGCCGCCGCGGGCTTCTGCCTGTCGGGATGACGCTTGTGATAACATCTCTATAGCGTCGTCCGACCTGCGGACCCACCACGACCAGCGCCAAGTTCTTCGTGAACGAGCTGACGAAGATGCTCGGACCACTATCGAGCGCCGGCGTGATACACGCCACCAGTCGGACAAGCGGGTGGGAGCCGCTATGGACCACCCAGCACCGGGGGGCTCCGGCGGCCTACCTTATGAGGTGGGTTGCCCGGCCTTTATCCGTGAGCTGCGGCAGTTCCAGTGGCCGTCCCACCGCATGTTCAAGCCCGACGTCGGCGAGAAGTACACTGGCAAGACCCATCCGTCCGAGTTCCTCAGCATCTACACCATCGCGATGCAGGCGGCCGGAGCTCGCGACGACAAGGTGCTTGCCAATTATTTCCCGCTGGCACTGAAAGCCCAATGTTATGTCTTGGTTGATGCACTTGCCGGCGGATTCCATTTCTTCTTGGTCAGATCTGTGCCATGAGTTCGTTGGCGCCTTCACAGGAGGCCACCAAGCTCATGGCCAGGCCTATGATCTGCATATCATTCCCCAGAAGGAAGGGGAACCCCTGCGCAAGTACATCCAGAGATTCAGCCGGGTGCAGTACAACATCCCTGACGTTCATCCTGCCGCTGTGATCAGCGCGTTCCATCAGAACGTGCGCAATCGCAAGATGCGCGAAGAGCTGGCGATGACCAAGGTTAAGGATGTGGCCGAGCTCTACGTTCTGGCCGATAGATGCGCCCGGGCTAAAGAGGGAAGGAAGTACCCCGGCGAAGACAACGGTGCAGAAACCGACTCTAGCGACGAAGACGCCGCCACCCCGACGAAGAAGGGCCAGCGTCGCAACAGGAAACGCAATGGCAAGGCCGTACTTGCTGTTAAGGGGTCTGAAGACACCGGCGTTGCCAAGAAGGTCAAGGCAGACGGCCCCGGCAAGGAGATCGCCGGGTGCACCGCCTGCCGGGCCTTAGCAGCTGCCGACAAGCCAAGGGGCTCCGGCAAGCAGTACTGCAAGATCCACCGCACCAAGGGCCACGACCTCTAGAACTGCCGACAAGTCAAGCTGCTTGCTGAGAAGAAAAAAGCTGAGTACGAGAGGTGGGACAAGGAGAAGGACCAGGATGGTGCCGAGGGATCCGGCAAGAAACGTGGCGGCCAAGGAGGCCGCCGCAGCAAGGACAACCAGCAGGAGAGGCCCGCCCGGGGCCGTAACAAGAAACAAGAAGACGGTGATCACGACGAGGACGACGAGTCCGGTGAGCAAGAGTTCCAGAAGGCTACGGAGGCCATGTGCGACGATGGTGGCGCCTTGCTGCATACTTCTCACCGCCAGCTCAAGTAGTGGGCGCGTGAGATTACAGCAGCGGAGCCGTCGTTCGACGCTCAGAAGCCGCTGAAGTGGTCCAGCACGCCCCTCATCTTTGACACCGAGGACCACCCTGACGGCACAACCGCGGTCGGGTGTTTGCCATTGTTGGTCTCACCAACGATACGCAACCTCAAGGTGAACAAGATGTTGGTTGATGGCGGGGCCGACCTGAACTTGATCTCGCCTATCGTGATCAAAAGGCTGCAAATTCCTGATGGAGACCTCGAGGAAGCGGGCACGTTTCGAGGGGTCAATCCGGGGAGGAGCTAGCCGAAGGGGAAGGTCACACTACCCGTGACGTTCGGAGGAGATTTGAACTATAGGACGGAGAGGATCATCTTCGACGTGGCCGAGATCCCCTTGCCCTACAACGGGATCCTCGACTGCCCGGCACTAGCCAAGTTCATGGCGGCATCACACTACGCCTACAACATGCTAAAGATGCCCAGGCCATTGACCATCATCTCCGTCCCCTCCGACAAGAAGGACGCGCTGATCTGCGCCGACCAACTCTACCGGGAAGCAGTTGCAGCAGCTGCCGTCAAGGCACCTGCTCCTGCCGCCGAAGGCCCGGGAGGGAAGAAGAAGCCCGGCAAGATCTCCCGCACCTACTCCGGCAAGCACACCTCTTCGGAGTGCTGCGCTACCGTCGAGGACGTGCTAGAGAGCTCTACCGGCAAGAGCAAGAAATCCAGAGCCGAGCCACCGCAGACCAAGAAGGTGTCCGCCAGGCAGGATGGCACGGGAGTGGCCTTCACCATAGGCTCCACCCTTGACAGCAAATAGGAAGGCGCGCTCCTCACCTTCCTGCGGGCAAATGTCGACGTGTTTGCGTGGCAAGCATCCGACATCCCCGGTGTTCCTAGGGAGGTGATTGAGCACCACCTAGCTGTCTGCCCTCATGCGCGACCCGTCAAGCAGAAGGTCAGAAAGCAGGCTCTGGAGAGGCAGGAGTTCATCACAGAGGAGATCAGGAAGTTGGAAGCGGCAGGTTTGGTGAGAGGAGTGCTCCACCCGATGTGGTTGGCCAATCCGGTAGTGGTGCGCAAAGCGAATGGGAAGTGGAGGCTGTGTATTGATTACACAGATAGCAACAAGCCTTGTCCTAAGGACCCCTTCCTGTTGCCGAGCATCGACAAGATTGTTGACTCCACGTCCGGGTGTGATCGGTTATCATTCCTCGACGCCTACTCGGGCTACCACCAAATCTTCATGACAAGAGAGGATGAAGAGAATTCATCACCCCATGTGGTACGTACTGCTTTTTACGGATGCCTTTCGGGTTGAAGAGTGTTGGCTCGATGTTTGCAAGAGCAGTCCAAATTGGTTTTGAACCTCAGCTCCATAGAAATATGGAGGCATACATGGATGACATAGTGGTCAAAACCAAGGACGGGCCAACTCTTGTGCAAGATCTGGAAGAGACATTCGCCAACCTGCTCAAGATCAACCTTAAGCTGAACCCTGAGAAGTGTGTCTTCGGCGTTCCGTCCGGCAAGCTTCTTGGATTCTTTGTGTCGCAACACGGGATCGAGGCAAACCCAGACAAAATCAAGGCTATTGAGCAGATTAAGGCACACAAGCGGATCAAAGATGTGCGCCGGCTCACCGGCTGCGTCGCCGCCATGAGCCGATTCATCTCCAAGTCCGCCGAGCGTGCCCTTCCCTTCTTCAAAATCTTGAAGAAGGCAGGCCCAATGGAGTGGACCCCGGAAGCCGAGGCGGCATTTCAGGATCTGAAGAAATACCTTTCCTCCACGCCAATACTGGTTGCGCCTAAACCACAAGAGCCGTTGCTCCTGTATCTAGCGGTGACGAATCAAGTGCTCAGCACCGCACTGGTGGTGTAGAGGGAGGTCGACGAAGAGGCAGTGGCGGCGGCAGAACCAGCGGATGGCAAGCCAAAGATCCCCCCGGTGTCGGGACCCCGATTCCAAGTCACACCGATCTAGCCTGTAACACCTCATATCACTTTGCGGCCTCACGCACGGTACTCCCACGGGCGTCGCCTTACCATGGCCCGGGACCGTTTGCGCCTTTTGGCTCACGTATATGACAATGTTGCTAGCATCCATATGACAGAGAACCCGGGCCGACATGGCTAGTCGTGAACCCAAAGCGGCACTAACGTATGGGGACAGGCATACATGAATCAACATCGAACGTGTCGGTCAGCAGCGTGCGAATCCGGGCTGTAGCACTGGGCTAACAGGACTCCGGGAACCCGGGCTGTAGCAGGCTAGGCAGGACTCCGGATGTCACTGTGTGACATTTCGCCGAAGGGACAGACACAGGAACAATATGAAACACATGCCGGCCAGTCAAGTGTCCAGAGCAGTAGTGCTGGGCTAGCAGGACTCCGGTGAACCGGGCTGTAGCGGACTACTATGGCTCAAGGAGGCACTAGACTACATTTCCCCATAAGAGAGGCTGCTAAGGATAGACAACTAGATTGTCGGATCCCAAACATACCAAGCATTTCAATCATACACACAATATGCTCGATATGTGCAAATACAACATGGCATCACAACAAGACTCTACGACTCAGAGTATTTATTCATTAGGCTCCGAAGAGCCGGATATTACAAACATGGGTCTCATGACCCAACATTCAGAGCATACAAGTCAAAGCACATGCGGAAGCTTAACATGTCTGAGTACGGACATCTACAAATGAAAAAGGCTGAGATGCCTGACTATCTACCAGATCCTGCCGAGGGCACAATATCGTAGCTGAGGTAACAAGCTAAACGTCGAAGTCCACACGGAACTACTAGCAAGACTGACGTCTCTCTGCAAAACATAAAATAAGCAAACGTGAGTACAAATGTACCCAGCAAGACTTACATCAGAACTAGCTACATATGCATCGGTATCAACAAAGGAGGTAGTGGAGTTTAACTGCAGCAAGCCAGCTTTGACTCGGTGGCTATCCTGATTTACGACTGCAAGTAACTCTTTTGAGGTGGCGCACACGAGTCCACATATTCACCATATCAATACACCACTATGGATTCGCTCCCGTCTCCCTACGAGGACGCCATCCATAGCACTCACGCTTATCTTGCGTATTTTAGAGTATCCACTTTCACTTGTCTATGAACTGTTATAGGCAACCAAGAAGTCCTTTACCGCGGACACGGCTATTCGAATAGATCATATTAACCCTGCAGGGGTGTACTTCGTCACACACGCTCTCGCCACTTACCACCATGTACACGTCGTGTACCTCGGCAACCTTCAAGCGGAAGCCTGGCGAGGGAGTCGGCCACGACCTGACTAACCACACAAGTCTCTAGTCCAGGTTTATCGCCTATTCGGGTTCCATCCGCAAGGAGATCCGGCCGGGGTGTCGCTCACGGCCCCAAACGATGTGTGCAGGGTTCCCGAGCCCACCATCCGGGTGCCACTCGGTACACCAGGCCACGTGTGCCTAGTCTGTCCCAAGCCCACCTGTACCGGGTGCCACTTGGTAGACTACTAACACTACCTACAAACACCAGAAAGTAGTTGCTACTCCTGGACAGAGATCAAGTTGATTAATAAGTCGAGAGGGGTCGAGTTACCGGAACCCAATGTGTGGTAGTAACTGTTCATGGATCACAAACACAGAACTCAGTTCCTGAGGACGGTTTCAATGAGACAACCCACCATGTACTCCTACATGGCCTCTCACCGCTACCTTTACCAAATCGTGTTCACACACTTAGCTCTCACACAGTAGGACATGTTCACAACTTTCCAATTCATTCCCGATGAATCAGACCTGACACAACTCTAAGCAATAGCAGGCATGACAAACAAGCATGAATGAGTAGGCACATCAGGGCTCAGACAACTCCTACTCATGCTAGTGGGTTTCATCTATTTACTGTGGCAATGACAGGTCATGCAGAGGAAAGGGGTTCAACTACTGCAGCATGTAACAGTTGAAACGCTATTGTCCTAATGCAGTAAAAGAGAGCAGGAGCGAGAGAGTGGGATTGTATCGGAATGAACAAGGGGGTTTTGCTTGCCTAGCACTTCTGAAGATAGTATAGCTCTTCATCGGTGTCATCGATCGCATCGTCGAAGCAACGTCTACTGAGAGGGGACAACACCGGCAAACAGAGAAGAAACACGATCAACGCAATGCACAATATGATGCATAATCATGACATGGCAGTATGCTGTGATTTGGGCTAATGCAACTAACAACAGGTTAAATGAAGTTGGTTTGAATCCAAGATTCAAATTCAAACTCCATATGTGGAAATTCAAATGCCATTTATATGATTTGTCCTAAACAGTAGCCATAAGTTGCTCTAACATGCATGCAAAAGGTACAGATGGAAAGATTGGATTTTTCTGATCATTTTTCATATATAAATCTTTTCCATCTGAGTTATAGATTATTTTCTATGATTTTTAGAAGTTTATAGGATTTTCTGGAATTTCCTGAATTATTTTAAATCCAGAAAATTATTAACTGCGTCATCATTGCATCACTGTGACGTCAGCAGGTCAACTGAGGCTGACCATGTCAAACCTGACCAGTGGGGTCCACTGGTCAGTCACACAGGGCTAATCCCGGTCAAACCCATCATTGACTGGGGTTTGACCAGTGGTTGGGCCCACTGTCAGTGCCTATTAGGGGGTGCTTAGCTGGTAGCGGTTAGCACTAATGACGTCCATGTCGGCACGCCGGAGTTGGGTCGCCGGCGACCATCAAATGCGGCGGCGACTCGCTGGGGTGGCGCTAGGGGCAGCGGCTGGTTGCGCTGAGGGCACCAGGAGGGAGCCCGTGCTCAACCGCATCCAACCGAAGAAGTTGGAGGGCGCGGGGTGGCCGGAAACGCGCCGGAGACGAGCTATGGCGGCGGCCGGAGATCGGGTGGGTGCGGGGTTAGCGCTACGGCATGCAAACGAGCTGGCTGTCGCGCTAGTGTTGCTCCACGGGGCATTGCGAGTGCAACGGACGCACGCGCGGGGCCATTTGGTCACCGGGGCTTCGCCGGCGACGAGCCCGTGCGGCGATGGCTATGGTAAGCAAGGGGCGACGGCTACGGCGACCGAACGGGGGCAGGGTTAGGGGGGAAATGACCGGGGGCTCACCGTGGTCACGAAGAGCTTCTCGCCGAGCTCGGGAAGGCACGGACGGCGACGGATTTGACGGCGGCAATGCACGGTCGTGCGCGGAGACGACGGGTCGATGGCGAGACGACAGGGCGTCCGGCGATGCTCGTGTTGAGGGGGAGCTTCAAGGCGTCGAGGCGGACGTAGGGGACAGCACGGGGAGGCGATGGAATGGTTGTGGCTGCGCGTATGGCGGTCGGCGTCGACGACGCGCTCGGTGGACGCGCGTGAGAGAGACAGGGAAGGGGAGAGAGGGCGACGAGTGCTCGAGGGGTCTCTGCGGGGATGGCGTGGCGTCTCCAGGCACATCGTGGCAGCGGTGGGAAGCAGGAGGTGGCGCAGCGCGTGTGCGCGCACGGCGGCCACACGCCCTCGTCCTTCTGGCGCAAGGAGGAGGACGACTGGCATGGCCAGATGGGCCGGCTGGGCTGCACAGGTAAGTGGGCTGCCAGGTTAGGCCAGGTAACTCTCTCTCTCTCTTTTATTTCTATTTTTCTATTTCTTTTGCTCTGTTTTGATTTAGTAATAATACTAAACCATTTCATAAAATCCTGGAAATAATTATGGGTGACTTCTGAATTATTCCAGTGACCCTTAACAATTTCCAACATTTTTGGAGCATCTGAAATATATATAGCATTCAAATAGCTCCAATTCAAATATGTTTGAATTAATTCAAAGACCATAAATGCCTTGGAAAAATGTGCATGACCTCTGGTAAAGGTTTTTACCTCTTTCCATAGATAATGAACATTTTTGAAGGGCATTTTGGGTTTAATGGAAATATTTTTATTTTGAACCTAGTTGAATTCATTTGGTGCTAGGGTTTGACAATCCCCAATTCAACTTTAAATGAAATTTAGACATGATGCAGCAACCAAGCTAGTCCAAGTGCATAGCAAGGCTAGGGACGTGACAACTCACCCCCACTAAACAAAAATCTTGTCCCGAGATTCAAGCGTAGGGTAAGACGAGAGGGGAACGCAAAGTAGCATAATCTTCACGATCCAATTGTTCTTCTCGAAGATGTTGATTCATTGCATCATCTTGATCTTGTCGTATTTGCTTTCGGGATCTTCATCCAACATGATGACGACAGAAGAAACTCTATAGGAATCGATCTTCTTAAAGATCGAGCAACTCACGATCAACTCACGGAATGAGATGTTGAAACCTCTCGAGTTGAGACACAAAACACATCGAGAGGGATGGAAGAACAAACGATGAGGTTTAATTTGGTGGGCAACAATCCCATGCTTAGGTAGGATGGTGCACGGTTTCAAAGTAGCGAGGAGATAGTTGCCAAGATTCCATAACGGGGCACCTTAGTAAAGGTGGCTCATAGAAATATCCCTTAAGTGGCAAAAAGAATTACTTTTGATTCAGAGATCATTGAAACTCTTCATACCAGCCTAAGGCAATTTACAAATGATCGTTTGAAAGAATTCAAAAGAATGGCACACTCAATTTGGAAAGGAAACTACGGTTATAGAACAACTCGGCAAATGGAAGGCACATTCCAGTTGATACCAGGGATATAACCTAGTGACTGAGCGTGCTTTCAAGAACTTGAGCATTTCCATATTCATCAATGTTTTACCAACATCCGTGCCGAGGATCCTGGCAACACATCATACAACCATGATGAACGGTGATGGAGGATGCAGGTGCAAAGGAGGACATCACTTTCTCAGATTTTTCCTTAGCAATGCCAAAGAAGCAAATCTGGATGATCGACTGAGAGACATTTAGCACTCCGCTTCTAATGTTCTCCTTGATGCACTAGCATATCCCATTCATGGATATGGTTTGATATCTAGAACATCAAGTAAAAGGTCGGACTTCGGAAAATATAAAAATCCATAAGGAACAACTAGGGAGCAAATCCTACGAAATCCTTATGGGGAGGTGGCCAACTTCCTCAATCAAGTTACTACAATAATAGGTCTTCCGGCTGGGTGTGTTGGCCACGACTTCCACTTACCAGGTTACGAAGACCAATATTATAGCTATTGGGAGATGTTCCAACCATCATATCTGCCTGAGATTCAGATCTGGTTGGTAACGGGATATTTCAGACAACGTGTCTGGAAAAGAAAGTTTGCAACACAAACCGACGAGATGATGTTGCGAGATTCTCGGGAGATGAACTATGATAGCAAGCTCCAAAACATGAGTTGGTTCTGCTAAACACATGTGAACACGCTGTCCCGGACAAGCATGACCACATAGTAGTCTTATGACAAAACACTACCGAGTTCAGGTGGGGAACCATCATCGAGGATATTGGAGTCTTGTGCATGATCTAGAATTAGCACAACAAGCTCCTTTTCCTTGAACAAATCAATCAGTGGCTTGGTGTGCTACGGAATTCATATGGAACGAAGATGATCAGTCTAACAGACCACAGAATGCTTCGCACGTGCATGGCTGACTTGGGATGATTCCAAAGGAAGCGAACAATCTTTCTCGGATCCACGGCGGCAACTTACACCAAGTGCACGTGAATTAGAGAGAGTCACTTCTTTCATCCGAACACATGCTTCATGGACAGGACATGAAGATAATGCTTATAAAAGTTTACAACACTAGCTTAATGCTCAACAAAATCATGGACAAGAAGAAAATGTTGTCAATGGGCTCAGCAACAATCCATCCAGGCTTCCATATAGATGGAATTCCAAAATTAAGTAAACACGGGAATAGCAGTGGTCAGACCCAAAAGATATAATGGTGTATGCTCGAGGAATCAACCACGAGTAAGACAACATTATGAACATCGTTGGTTCTGATTTGACTTGACGATAGCCCATACTCAAGTCAAAGTTCTGACAAGGCAATAGATCCAACAACTGATCACGAGGACCAATCGATGGAGATATCATCTTTCTTCAACACACACACACACACAAAAGATATCCCTTAACATGAACTAAGTCGGACAAGCTTTTATCTTCCAACTCTCCAAGTTGTTGTTTAGCTTAACCAACTAGTTCAGGGGTATCCAACACAGATTCTTGGAGAATGGGTGGTTGGAGGAAAACCAACATGATCGCGAACTCAACATAGCGGTCAGGTGACAACCTTGTAATACTTCCGAGAAGATATTCGGAACATCACGAACCACCGATATGTTACTAAGTTCGAGAACAATCTTGCTTTTCAGGGCAAGACGATATGATCAAATAAGCAAAGTTTGACACTATCCTAACTCATTGATCAAAAAGTGCACCGGAAATAAGGACTAGGTAGCACGATCAATCTTAGGATGATGATTCAAGAATCCACACGCTAGGGATAAGATTATTGGCCCTTAACTACCAAGCAACACAGTTGCTAGGAGTATTAATTTCACGCATCACGATTTATTTGTCGGTGTTCCGGTTACAATAACACGGGACCGAGAAATGAATGATGATGGCGAGGAGTATCACTGCGTCAAGAATTCACAAAAGGTGGTGCAATTCCTACGATATTCTCGACATAAAGGGGGTAATACTCGAAGGTAGAACAGAACAAAAGCTGGTTAGGCATTTTGATCTGCGGAATACAACTACTTTGACCAATCCAAGAAATGGATAAGGTACTGGAGTTTGTTTCTCCTAGTCATTCCGGATTTGAATGGCTTGACAGACCACAAGAATAATAGGCATCGATAACACAAATGCACAGTTACTCCTGACTATCAATTGATAGACGAGGGCTGGAATACAGCTAAAGAGGGACAACCCAAAAGAGCATATGATTATCTGAGTTTGTGGATGCATGGATTAGTATGTCGAACAAGTTCAACATATTTCTTCCGGATAACCCATGCAGAAGGAGAAGGACTGGCAGATTCACAATGTGAATGGGGAACTCGTCAAGAGCACTCTGGTTGTGATCTTTCAGTTCAAGAGAACTTCTGCCATAATCAGTTCATGGTATTGGAAGAACGATATACCACGGACCTCGAGGACTATCGCAAAGGTTACTAATATCTTAAGGGAACTAGCAAATACTAACAACATGAGGTAGGGTGAATCTTGTGTTCAAGAACCCAGAAATAGAATGCCTACTAACTAAATGGCATCACGGGATGCTTTCGAGAATAATGGCCAGAATCATCACACTGGGGATGCAAGGATTGCTAGATTAGTAAGTGGTCCTCTAAGACACCTAGGGTCATAATAATAACTCCAACATATATGTCAAGGCAACAGAGTACCTCAACTCAACGATTAGTGTGGTTAATCTGGCCCAAAGGAACCTCGAGAACGGGAATAAGGGATTTGCAAATGCATCAGACTATTTAGGAACCTGAGATGACTAGGACAGCATAACGGCTGTAGATGCTCAAAAAGATTTGAGACATCCTCCAACTTGGTGGCATAACCACTTAACATCACATTATCAGTGTTCGGAGATCAACTAAGAACACATGGAAGTAGTAGAAACTGAACTGGGGCTTGAAACCAACAATCCTACGAGTCTACGGATTAGTAACACGTGATCCTGATAGAAAGATGAGGAGCCTAGTTCTTAATCCCCGTAGAAAAGAAGAGGCTGACTCAGATCAGAAGGCCATAAGGTATAAGGAGTAAAAAGAGCCTTACGTTCCCTTCCACAATCAATTCCCTTATATAACTAAAGCATTTGTAGACTCAACTTCGACCAGTTTGGCTTGGTAATCCTACAGGCAGTCAGGCTCTGATACCAACGCTGTCGGGACCCCGATTCCAAGTCACACCGATCTAGCCTGTAACACCTCATATCACTTTGCGACCTCACGAACGGTACTCCCACGGGTGTCGCCTTACCATGGCCCGGGACCGTTTGCGCCTTTTGGCTCACGTATATGACAATGTCGCTAGCATCCATATGACAGAGAACCCGGGCCGACATGGCTAGTCGTGAACCCAAAGCGGCACTAACGTATGGGGACATGCATACATGAATCAACATCGAACGTGTCGGTCAGCAGCGTGCGAATCCGGGCTGTAGCACTGGGCTAACAGGACTCCGGGAACCTGGGCTGTAGCAGGCTAGGCAGGACTCCGGATGTCATCGCATGACATTTCCCCGAAGGGACAGACACAGGAACGATATGAAACACATGCCGGCCAGTCAAGTGTCCAGAGCAGTAGTGCTGGGCTAGCAGGACTCCGGTGAACCGGGCTGTAGCGGACTACTATGGCTCAAGGAGGCACTAGACTACATTTCAAGGAGGCACTAGACTACATTTCCCCATAAGAGAGGCTGCTAAGGATAGAATCCTAGATTGTCGGATCCCACACATACCAAGCATTTCAATCATACACACAATATGCTCGATATGTGCAAATACAACATGGCATCACAACAAGACTCTACGACTCAGAGTATTTATTCATTAGGCTCCGAAGAGCCGGATATTACAAACATGGGTCTCATGACCAATATTCAGAGCATACAAGTCAAAGCACATGCGGAAGCTTAACATGTCTGAGTACAGACATCTACAAATGAAAAAGGCTGAGAAGCCTGACTATCTACCAGATCCTGCCGAGGGCACAAGATCGTAGCTGAGGTAACAAGCTAAACGTCGAAGTCCACACGGAACTACTAGCGAGACTGACGTCTCTCTGCAAAACATAAAATAAGCAAACGTGAGTACAAATGTACCCAGCAAGACTTACATCAGAACTAGCTACATATGCATCGGTATCAACAAAGGGGGTAGTGGAGTTTAACTGCAGCAAGCCAGCTTTGACTCGGTGGCTATCCTGATCTACGACTGCAAGTAACTCTTTTGAGGTGGCGCACACGAGTCCACATATTCACCATATCAATACACCACTATGGATTCGCTCCCGTCTCCCTACGAGGACGCCATCCATAGCACTCACGCTTATCTTGCGTATTTTAGAGTATCCACTTTCACTTGTCTATGAACTGTTATAGGCAACCCAGAAGTCCTTTACCCCAGACACGGCTATTCGAATAGATCATATTAACCCTGCAGGGGTGTACTTCGTCACACACGCTCTCGCCACTTACCACCGTGTACACGTCGTGTACCTCGGCGACCTACAAGGGGAAGCCTGGCGAGGGAGTCGGCCACGACCTGACTAACCACACAAGTCTCTAGTCCAGGTTTATCGCCTATTCGGGTTCCATCCGCAAGGAGATCCGGCCGGGGTGTCGCTCACGGCCCCAAACGATGTGTGCAGGGTTCCCGAGCCCACCATCCGGGTGCCACTCGGTACACCAGGCCACGTGTGCCTAGTCTGTCCCAAGCCCACCTGTACCGGGTGCCACTTGGTAGACTACTAACACTACCTACAAACACCAGAAACTAGTTGCAACTCCTGGACAGAGATCAAGTTGATTAATAAGTCGAGAGGGGTCGAGTTACCGGAACCCAATGTGTGGTAGTAACTGGTCATGGATCACCAACACAGAACTCAGTTCCTGAGGACGGTTTCAATGAGACAACCCACCATGTACTCCTACATGGCCTCTCACTGCTACCTTTACCAAATCGTGTTCACACACTTAGCTCTCACACAGTAGGACATGTTCACAACTTTCCAATTCATTCCCGATGAATCAGACCTGACACAACTCTAAGAAATAGCAGGCATGACAAACAAGCATGAATGAGTAGGCACATCTGGGCTCAGACAACTCCTACTCATGCTAGTGGGTTTCATCTATTTACTGTGGCAATGACAGGTCATGCAGAGGAAAGGGGTTCAACTACCGCAGCATGTAACAGTTGAAACGCTGTTGTCCTAATGCAGTAAAAGAGAGCAGGAGCGAGAGAGTGCGATTGTATCGGAATGAACAAGGAGGTTTTGCTTGCCTGGCACTTCTGAAGATAGTATAGCTCTTCATCAGTGTCATCGATCGCATCGTCGAAGCAACGTCTACTGAGAGGGGACAACACTGGCAAACAGAGAAGAAACACGATCAATGCAATGCACAATATAATGCATGATCATGACATGGCAGTATGCTGTGATTTGGGCTAATGCAACTAGCAACAGGTTAAATGAAGTTGGTTTGAATCCAAGATTCAAATTCAAACTCCATATATGGAAATTCAAATGCCATTTACATGATTTGTCCTAAACAGTAGCCATAATTTGCTCTAACATGCATGCAAAAGGTACAGATGGAAAGATTGGATTTTTCTGATCATTTTTCATATATAAATCTTTTTCATCTGAGTTATAGATTATTTTCTATGATTTTTAGAAGTTTATAGGATTTTGTGGAATTTCCTGAATTATTTTAAATCCAGAAAATTATTAACTGCGTCATCATTGCATCACTGTGACGTCAGCAGGTCAACTGCGGCTGAACAGGTCAAACCTGACCAGTATTGTCCACTGGTCAATCACACAGGGCTAATCCTGGTCAAACCCATCATTGACTGGGGTTTGACCAGTGGTTGGGCCCACTGTCAGTGCCTATTAGGGGTTTCTTAGCTGGTAGCGGTTAGCACTAATGACGTCCACGTCGGCACGCCGGAGTTGGGTCGCCGGCGACCATCCAGTGCGGCGGCGACTCGCTGGGGTGGCGCTAGGGGCAGCGGCTGGTTGCGCTGAGGGCACCAGGAGGGAGCCCGTGCTCGACCGCATCCAACCGAAGAAGTTGGAGGGCGCGGGGTGGACGGAAACGCGCCGGAGACGAGCTATGGCGGCGGCCAGAGATCGGGTGGGTGCGGGGTTAGCGCTGCGGCATGCAAACGAGCTGGCTGTCGCGCTAGTGTTCCTCCACGGGGCGTTGCGAGTGCAACGGACGCACGCGCGGGGCCATTTGGTCACCGGGGTTTCCCGGCGACGAGCCCGTGCGGCGATGGGTATGGTAAGCAAGGGGGCGACGTCTACGGCGACTGAACGGGGGCAGGGTTAGGGGGGAAATGACCGGGGGCTCACCGCGGTCACGAAGAGCTTCTCGCCGAGCTCGGGAAGGCACGGACGGCGACGGATATGACGGCCGTGATGCACGGCCGTGCGCGGAGACGACGGGTCGATGGCGAGGCGACAGGGCGTCCGGCGATGCTCGCGTTGAGGGGGGAGCTTCAAGGCGTCGAGGCGGACGTAGGGGACAGCACGGGGAGGCGATGGAATGGTTGTGGCTGCGCGTACGGCGGTCGGCGTCGACGACGCGCTCGGTGGACGCGCGTGAGAGAGACAGGGAAGGGGAGAGAGGGCGACGAGTGCTCGAGGGGTCTCTGCGGGGATGGCGTGGCGTCTCAAGGCGCATCGGGGCAGCGGTGGGAAGCAGGAGGTGGCGCAGCGCGTGTGCGCGCACGGCGGCCACACGCCCTCGTCCTTCTGGCGCAAGGAGGAGGATGACTGGCATGGCCAGATGGGCCGGCTGGGCTGCACAGGTAAGTGGGCTGCACAGGTAAGTGGGCTGCCAGGTTAGGCCAGGTAACTCTCTCTCTCTCTTTTATTTCTATTTTTCTATTTCTTTTGCTCTGTTTTGATTTAGTAATAATACTAAACCATTTCATAAAATCCTGGAAATAATAATGGGTGACTTCTGAATTATTCCAGTGACCCTTAACAATTTCCAACATTTTTGGAGCATCTGAAATATATATAGCATTCAAATAGCTCCAATTCAAATATGTTTGAATTAATTCAAAGACCATAAATGCCTTGGAAAAATGTGCATGACCTCTGGTAAAGGTTTTAACCTCTTTCCATAGATAATGAACATTTTTGAAGGGCATTTTGGGTTTAATGGAAATATTTTTATTTTGAACCTAGTTGAATTCATTTGGTGCGAGGGTTTGACAATCCCCAATTCAACTTTAAATGAAATTTAGACATGATGCAGCAACCAAGCTAGTCCAAGTGCATAGCAAGGCTAGGGACGTGACACCCGGCAGGGCCTGGTGCCGGCAAGGCAGGGCCCCTGGCAGGATCTGACGCCACCAAGGCAGTCCTTGCGCAGTCAGGTGAGGTGGTGCAGAAGAAGATGATGATGCAGCACCTGGTTTACTTTGCCAGCTCCCTCTTGCAGGGGGCTAGGTCGAGGTACTCCGGTGTGCAAAAATTGCTCTTCGTCCTCCTCATGGCCTCGGGGAAGCTGCGTCATTACTTCCAAGCCCACGAGATCAGTGTCGTCACCTGCCTCCCATTGCAATGGATACTGCATAACCCAGATGCAACCGGAAGGATTGTGGAATGGGCCTTGGAGTTATCAAGTTTTGGTTTGAAGTTTGAAAGTACCTCGACAATACAGAGCAGAGTCTTGGTGGAGTTCATCGCAGAATGAACCTCAACGCCCGACGAAGAAATCCAGGATATCGCTCTCCCCGGCGAGGAAGCAGACCGCGACTGGATCATGTACTTTGATGGGGCTTTCTCGCTGCAAGGCGCTGGTGCCGGCGTGCTGCTCATCGCGCCCATCGGAGAGCACCTCAAGTACGTGGTCCAGATGCACTTTCCCAGGGAGATGTCCACCAACAACACTGCGGAGTACGAGGGGCTGCTTGCCGGTCTCTGGATCGCGGCAGACCTCGGGGTTAAGAAGCTCATCGTCAGGGGTGACTCGCAGCTTGTTGTCAGACAGGTCAACGAGGATTACCAGAGCCCATTGATGGAGGCTTACGTAGATGAGGTGAGGAAGCTGGAGGAGCGCTTTGACGGTATCCAGGCGGAGCACGTCCCCCGAATGGAGAACAACATCGCCGATTACCTGTCGAAGCGTGCTGCATTCAAGCTACCTGTGGAACCAGGTACCTTTTTGCTCCTGTTAACTCAACCATCCGTCGAACCATCAACTGGGCAGAACAAGCGGAGGAAGTCAGGTCCCGACAAGTACTTTCCTACCGGGCCCCCTGGGGCTGCCGGCAAGGGTGCTGCCACGGACGCTGAGCCTGCCAAAGGGCAACTGGCTCCGGCAGGGCGTCAAGCCCTGGCCATGGAGACAGCCGCGCCCATGGCTGAGGAAATGCCTTTGGTCCTTGCCATCGAGCCCCAGGCTCCAGCATGGGCACAACATACTGTCCGATTCCTCCAAACAGGGGAACTTCCTGAGGAGCAGCAAGAAGCAGAAAAAGTAGCCCGCCGGTCCGCCCTGTACCAGTTCGTCGACGACGTCCTGTACAGGAGAAGGCTAAACGACGTGAAATTGAAGTGCATCCCCCGGGAGGAAGGACTGGAGTTGTTGGCAGAGATACATGGAGGCATATGTGGCTCCCACATAGGGTCGAGGGCCCTTGCCGCAAAGGTGTTCCGCAAGGTTTCTTCTGGCCCAGCGCCCTCTAGGATGCGACGGCACTAGTAACCAAGTGTGAAGCGTGCCAGTTCCATTCAAAGAAGCTTCATCAACCAGCTCAAGCCCTTCAAACAATCCCTCTCTCCTGGCCATTCTTGGTCTGGGGGCTCGATATACTGGGCCCTTTCCCCCACGCTGTCGGGGGCTTTGAGTACTTGTACGTTGCAATCGACAAGTTCACAAAGTGGCCGAAAGTGGAAGCAGTGAGAAAGGTGAGTGCTCAGTCAGCTGTCAAGTTCTTCAAGGGACTGGTCTGCCATTTTGGTGTGCCAAACAGAGTCATCACCGACAACGGCACATAGTTCAGAAGGCACACCTTCATGCAATACATTCAAGACCTCGGGAGCAAGGTCTGTTTTGCTTCCGTGGCACACCCACGGAGCAACGGCCAAGCGGAGAGGGAAAATGCTGAAGTGTTGCGAGGCCTAAGAACAAAGACTTTTGACAAGCTGCACAAGAGTGGAAGGTGCTAGATAGATGAATTGTCGGCGCTTCTTTGGTCGATCAGGACGACGCCAAATCGAGCCACCAGCCAGACACCTTTTGCCCTGGTATACGGGGCAGAAGCAGTTCTCCCCACGGAACTCATATACGGGTCACCTCGAGTGCTCGCTGAAGATGAGCTTGAGCAAGAGCAGTTGCGCCAAGATGACGCGACGCTCTTTGAGGAAGATTGTCTTCGGGCGGCTGTGAGAGCAGCACGCTACCAGCAAGCCTTGCGTCGCTACCATAGCCACAAGGTTCATGCCCGAAGCTTTGAGGAAGGCGACCTTGTTCTTCGGCGCGTTCAGTCGGCCAAGAATTCCAACAAGTTGATGCCAAAGTGGGAAGGCTCTTATCGGGTAATACGAGTCACCAGGCCCGGCGCAGTCCGCCTGGAGACCGAAGATGCTGTCCCAGTGAGCAACTCCTGGAACATCGAGCATCTTCGCAAGTTTTACCCGTAAGGCGCGGCTTGCCGGGCCTCCCGGCAGGCCACCTTTTGTACAAGCTTTGCCGGCAAGGCATGTAACCCTTTGTAGAAAGCCAAGCGCAGACACTGAGCATAAATAAATGAAGCGCTCGCGCCCTAAGTTATAGCATGCATGCTAGGTCGAGTCTCTTCCTTGGTTAGGGTTGATAGTGCTTAGCGGCGACTAACCCCTAGCCTAGAGGTCGAGTGCGCGTCTCTCTGTTCTTTTCTGTCCTCTTTTGGTTCGCAGGGCACATGAGCATTTCTGCTGACCTACTTGGAAGAAAAGGCACGGACCGGCGTCCTAACCCCGGCAAACCAAAGTTGCCTGGGGCTGCGAGTACAATGATCCAACCGCGGCGAGATGAGGTTGCCGGGGGCTGCAGATCCAGATAAGTCTTTTATCATCCGTCCTGCATTTCGTTATGAAACTGGGATATGTGAAACCTCGTTTTATTTCTAGGCCACCGTGCTCCCCTTTTCTATACCCAAGGATTATCTCCTGGGCCCGGATTTGGTTGTAGTCGCGGCGGCAAGGAAATAGAACGAGGAGCCTAAGCCCGCTTCATCCTTGCCTCCGCCAAGGGCGAGAATGGTCAAGCGAAGCGGGGGGACGGCAAGGCCTATTGCCGGGCGGGAAACGTTTATCTTAAATAGTAACAAGGATTCACTCCTTGTCATGGGTTCCATCCACGAACGAAAACCCCCGGCAAACACCCCTTTTTCATTAAAAACATCATGTTGGGGATATTACTACTACGTGTAAACCGGCCAAGGAAGCCGGGTTATCCCCATAATGGATTGTTATACTTAAAAGCCCATGAAGACAAGGAATAAAGCGGTTTACTACAGAGACTCGAAGGCCCATGGCCCAAAGGTAGATTAGGGCCTGTAGCTATAAACCGCCATGTAGTACATGACTTGTATTGTAAGATATGACAAAGTAGAGACCAAGCCGGTATGTGTATAAACCGGCATCGGGACTCTGTAAGCCGGCGGGCGTCGACCTGTGTATATAAAGGCACGACCCGGCGGCGGTTCAAGGACGACAGACAACAACTCGAGACTCAGGCAAAGCGTATTCGCTCCCTGGTCATCGAAACCCCATCAATTCCATCACAACTAGACGTAGGCTTTTACCTTCATCGTAAGGGGCCGAACTAGTATAAAAGTCTCGTGTCCCTTGTCCGGTTTAACCCCTTTAAGCTAACCCGTTGCGATGGCTTTCGGTAGGACATCTGCCGTGACAATTCCACGACAGTTGGCGCCCACCGTGGGGCTATCGCGCGATGGTTTGGAGTTCTTGAAGGGCAATTATGAAGGGCTCAAGGGATACGCCATGGGCCGGATGACCAAGAGTCATCGCGGCAAGCTCTACATCGATGACGCAGGCTGGGGCCCCGAGGCCGGCTCAATCGAGTACGGGTACCGGGTCCCCTTTGGAGGAATTTACGTCTTCATCGGCAAGATTGGCGAACCGGGCCCTGAGCCGGACATCTGCACCGACCTCGTCGAGACGGCTCAGTGTGCAAGCCCTGCCCGGGTTCAGCCCGCCGTGAAGCGTGCGTTCGTAGGATTCATCAATGGTGCGGAACTTGAACCGGCGTCCGATAGCGAGACCGTCATCAACTTAGATGATGAGTCGTCCACCGGGGAGACCGAGTCACTGTACCAACTGCAAGATGGCTAGTTTGGGGGCTATTACGATGGAGACAGTATTTCGGACCCCTTTGAACCGACGAACCGGTTTGCAATCTTCATGGCTGGAACTCAGCCACGTTGCAATCTTCAACCGCGGCAACAATAATTTCCGGATTGGCAGCTGGGGCGGGAGGCCCCGCGCGCCAGCCAGCCCAAATCTTGTCCGATTTATTGGACGCCTGGACGACCTTCCTGACCACACAAGTTACCGCCGACACGCAAGATCAGCATAATGCGGAGGTGGCTAAGCTGCAGGATCAGATAACTCAAGCTAAGGAGGACTTAGCGGCTGAAGAAACCAGGATGGCTGAGGAGCGGGCCGCTTTAGAGGCACAAGCACAGCGGATTCAGGCAGAAAATTATCGACTCCTGTTGGATCAGAACGCTTCAAGCAAACACCCGTTGAGCCCAGCTCAAAATGTTGGTTGGGGATTCTCTGCTCAATGGAGATGTTAGATATGGATGAAGCGGCCTGCGCGAAATATTTCGCTATGATGTTGGATGGAATAGCTCGCACGTGGTTGAAAAGCTTACCAGTTAATTCCATTGAGACATGGGCTGATTTAAAAGCCCAGTTTATAGCAAACTTCAAAGACACGTGTAAGCAACCTATGTCAATTGTGGACTTAGCCGCCTGCGTCCAGGGAGAAGGCGAGTCAACAACCCATTGGGTGCGCCGGGTTTCAGAGATCTTACATTCTTCTGATTGCATCAAAGCCGACTCGGCGATTATAACATTGGAGGGGAATTGTCGGTTTCAGCCTTTAAAGTTGAAGTTGGGACGGCTCAAGCGTCACTGCAATGACATGGGAACACTTATGGCTGCTCTGGTTAAGTATACTGATTCTGGTAGTACCAAGGACCCCGAGTCTGACGATGACAAACCGGGGAAGGGAAAGAAGAGCGGCAACGCCAAGGGGCAGCAGCATAACCTGACGGGCCACAATAATAATGGTAAGTGGAAAGCATATCATAATTCAGATTTTGTGGCTAACACCAATACACAGGGTAATGGTCAGCGTCGTAAAGGAAAGCCGCCCCCAAGAAGGGCAGAGTCTAGTCCTAATCCGGAGCGCCTGAATTACCTGTTGAACCAGCCCTGCCCGAAGCATCCTGGAACGCAGGACAAACCGGCCACGCACCTCTGGAAATATTGTTATATCATGCGAGAATTCAAAAATTCAGACTTCTTCCGGAATGATCATGGACCATCCGGCGGTTCAGGACCCGGGTCCTATGGGTCGGGTTATGGAGGAGGCAATTCCGGTTCAGGATTCCAAGGCAATTAGGGTGGACATGGCAATCAAGGCAATCAGAGCAACCAGGGTGGTTATAACCAACAAGGACTGCAGCAGCAACAGTCAGGGTACCAAAGTCACCCAAACAGTTGAATAGTGCACAGTACCACGTTTTCACCACCATCTTATGCAAACGCGATCAGAAGCTTCATAAACGAGCGGTGAACTCGGTTGAACTTGCAGTGCCTCGTTATTTGCGATGGTCTGAGCAGCCTATTGTCTGGAGCCGAGAGGATCACCCGCCCCGGGTTGACAATCCGGGTCATTTGGCGTTGGTGGTGGCGCCTCATGTTGGAGGTTATAAGTTCACTAAGGTGCTCATGGACGGAGGCAGCAGTATCAACATCTTATATTATGACACCTTCCGTCGTATGGGGTTGACAGATAAGAATCTTAAACCGTGGAACACTGTTTTCCATGGTGTGGTGCCTCGCAAATCAGCCTATCCGGCTGGTAAAATAGCTCTGGAAGTCGCTTTTGGAGATGAGTATGACTCAAGATTAGAGACATTGACTTTCGAAGTGGTGAAAATCCAAAGCCGGTATCATGCCCTGTTTGGATGGCCGGCTTATGCTAAGTTCATGGCATGACCCTGTTATGTTTATCTGCAGCTCAAGATGCCGGTTCATAAAGGGACTATCACAATACATGGAAGCCGCAAGATCGCTTTGGAGTGTGAGGAAGGTGATGCGGCCTATGCTGAGTCGGTTTGTGCAGCAGAGGAGTTGAAGTTCTATAAGGACAACGTTGACCCGGCGGACATGACTTCTTTGAAGAAACCAACCACGCAGCATGATCCGGCCTTGAAGTTTAAATCGGCTGATGAGACTAAGATGGTTGATTTTGTGCCCGGCGATTCATCCAAACAGTTCATCATCAGTGCAAATCTGGATCCGAAATAGGAAAGCGCGCTCATCGAGTTTATCCGTGAGAATCGGGATATCTTTGCATGGAAGCCTTCTGACATGCCAGGTGTACCGAGGGAACTCGCTGAGCACACCCTTAATATTGATCCCAAGTTTAAACCGGTCCGACAATTCCTTCGCCGGTTCAATGAAGAGAGGCGCAAGGCTATCGGTGAGGAGGTAGCCCGGCTCTTGGCGGCAGGGTCCATTGTTGAAGTTTTTCATCCGGAGTGGTTGACTAATTTGGTGCTGGTGCTTAAGAAGAATGGCACCTAGTGTATGTGTGTGCATTACACGGATTTGAACAAAGCGTGTCCGATGGATCCTTTTGCCCTCCCCCGTATCGATCAAATCATTGATGCTACGGCGAGTTGTGAGCGTTTGAGTTTTCTGGATGCTTATTCAGGTTATCATCAGATTAAGATGGCAGTTAAGGACCAGGAGAAGACAACTTTTATAACTCCCTTTGGAGCCTTCTGCTATGTGTCTATGCCCTTGGGGCTCAAGAGTGTCCAGGCAACTTATCAACGTTGTGTTCAGAATTGTCTTCATAACCAGATTGGGCGCAATGTTCATGCTTATGTGGATGATATTGTGGTGAAGTCCAGGAAGGAGGAAACATTAATAGATGATTTAAAGGAGACCTTTGATAACGTCCGGGTTTATAAGATGATGCTCAACCCAGCCAAGTGTGTTTTTGGTGTGCCAGCAGACAAGCTTTTGGGTTTTCTGGTGTCTAACAGGGGCATTGAAGCTAATCCGGAGAAGATCAAGGCTATTACTTCACTGACTAAACCGAAGTGCATCAATGATGTTCAGCGACTGGCAAGCCGGATTGCAGCATTGAGCCGGTTTATAAGTCGTCTCGGGGAGAAGGCCATCCCTTTATATCAAATGCTGAAGAAAATGGACAACTTTGTCTGGAGTGATGCGGCTAATGAAGCGTTTGAGGCTCTGAAGCAGCAGCTTGCCGAACCACCTGTTCTTGCTGCTCCCATGGAGAAGGAACCATTGCTGTTATACGTGGCTACTAATGCTCGAGCTGTCAGCGTGGCTATTGTGTTGGAGCGCAAGGAGGCAGGAAACGAGTATCCGGTTCAACGGCCGGTTTATTATATCAGTGAGGTGCTCATTAAGTCAAAACAGAGATATCCACATTGGCATAAGCTTGTATATGGGGTTTTTATGGCGAGACGGAAGCTGAAGCAATACTTTCAGGGCCATCCCATTACTGTGGTCAGTTCTGCTCCTTTGGGAGATATCATCCAGAACAGAGAAGCGACTGGCCGGGTTGCTAGGTGGGCTATTGAGCTTGGGCCTCACGGATTAGAATATATGCCTCGCATGGCCATCAAGTCTCAAGCACTCGTGGATTTCATCAATGACTGGACAGAATTGCAGGTGCCGGAGGATAGACCGGATAACATATACTGGACGATTCATTTCGACAGATCCAGGCAATTGGAGGGCTCGGGGGCCGGAGTGGTTCTTACTTCCCCTCGAGGTGACAAATTTTGTTATGTTCTCCGCTTGATTGTTCCTTGTACTAATAATGCAGCTGAGTACGAGGCCCTGCTCCATGGTCTTCGGATGGCTAAGGAGATGAATCTGAGCCAGGTTAAATGTTTTGGTGACTCGGACCTGGTGGCTCAACAAGTTTCTGGTACTTGGGATTCCAAGGACCCCCTCATGGCAGCGTATCGTTGAAAGGTGGATATTTTTGCAGGTCATTTCAAGGGTTATCAGGTTGATCATGTAGACCGACGAAAGAATGAAGCGGCGGACGCTTTAAGCCGGTTGGGCTCCCAGCGTAAACCGGTGCCGCCCAATGTTTTCTTGATATTTTGCATAACCCGACGGTCAAGCTACCCACAGAGGAAGACTTAGCTATTCCTGATCCGGAGGCTCAGTTGGTGGCGGCGCTTCATGTCACCCCGGATTGGACGATCCCATATTTGGCGTGTATGAACCGGGGTGAGTTACCAGAGGATGAAGTTTTGTCCAGGCAGATAATCCGGCGTTCCAAGTCCATGACTATTGTCAACGGCGAGCTACATCATTGAAGTGTCTCAGGGGCTTTTCAACGTTGTGTTTCTCCTGAAGAAGGTCGTGAAATTTTAGGCGGGATTCACGAAGGTGATTGTGGTCATCATGCCGGTTCAAAGTCCCTGGTGGCTAAGGCTTTTCGTCACGGTTTCTATTGGCTGACGGCTCATGCTGATGCTGAGGACTTGGTCAAAAGGTGCGATGGCTGTCAGAAGTTTGCATGCCGGGCTCATGTTCCGGCTCAGGAGCTGAGGATGATTCCAATTGCCTGGTCGTTTGCAACCTGGGGGCTTGATATGGTTGGACCCTTTAAGAGGTCTAAGGATAAGAAGACCCACCTCTTGGTGGCGGTTGATAAATTTACCAAGTGTGTGGAGGCGGAGCCGGTTAGCAAATGTGATGCAGCCACGGCGGTTCAATTTATGAAGAAGGTGATATTCCATTTCGGTTTTCCACACAACATTATAACAGACAATGGCACGAATCTTTCCAAGGGTGCTATGGAGGAGTTTTGTCAAAGAGAGCACATCCGTCTTGATGTGTCTTTAGTGGCCCAGCCCTAGTCTAATGGTCAAGCGGAGAGAGCTAATCAGGAAATCTTGAAGGGGATCAAGCCCCGGCTTATGGTTCCTTTGCAGAGGACACCGGGTTGTTGGGATGAAGAGCTGCCTTCCGTTTTATGGAGCATTAACACCACCCCAATAGATCTACGGGTTATACACCCTTCTTCATGGTTTATGGAGCGGAAGCTGTCCTTCCAAGTGATATTCATCATGACTCACCACGAGTGGCAGCTTATGTTGAAGCGGATAATGAAAGAGCACGCCAGGATGCGTTGGACCTGTTGGATGAGAAACAGGACATAGCGGTGGCTCGCTCGGGGATTTATCAGCAAGACCTGCGGCGTTATCACAGTCGTCGGGTTAAAACCAGAACTTTCCAAGAAGGTGATTGTCGGGTGGTTGGTGCGACATATGCCAACGGGTGGCTTATCATTGTGGGTGCCAGTAAGACGTCGCCGGTGCCTGGAAACGGGATGAGGCGAAGACATGCAGGCCGGCGGATCTTACCCAGGTTCGGGGCTCTCCGAGGAGATAACACCCCTAGTCCTGCTCTGCGGGGTCTCCGCATGATCACTAGATCAGGAAAGGTAGCTACAATCGCTCCTAGAGCTGTTTTGGGGTTCAAGGGTGAAGAAGAACAAGGCTAGCTCTAACTTCTCTCTATCTATGGTGTGTGTGCTATGGTTAGAAGCCAGCCCTTTGCATGGGTGCTCCGGGGGGTTTATATAGGCCTATCCCCCGGGGGTACAATGGTAATCCGGCTGGGCACTGGTCCCAGCCGTCAGTGTCTACGTTCGCCGGCTTCTCCGCTGGCTGTTGGGTCCCGCCGACTGGTGGGTCCCGCCAGCTGCCGGCTTCTTGGTCGACAGGCCGGCCCCACTACATAGGGTCTTGTCGGCGGCTGCTTACTGTAGCCTCGCCCTTGATGATGAGGGCTTCGTCGAGGTAAGCGTGGCTACAGTGGGCCGCCTCGGGGGATCTCACTGTAGCCTTACCTCGTCTTGTCTCCTTAATGTGGCGCATGCTTCGAGGGAAGGGGTAGCCGGCTTCTGGGGGCCGGCTACGCCCTTGGCCGACTTGGAAAGGCCGGGCCGCCTTTACGCCTCTCTCTGGCTGAAGGGGCCCGTCGCCCGCGGGCCGTACGGGAGTCTGTCGTGGATGATGTTGAGGCTAGCATGGCTACAGTGCCGAGCCGCACGGGAGGCGGCTGTCCCGTACGGCCTCCTGTAGCCATGCCCGCCTCGGGCTTCGGGGGTAGTGGGCCGCACTGTGGCCACACCCCGTCTTGTCACCATTATGTGGGAGCGGCTTTTGGTGGTTGTGGTCTCGGCCGGCTTCTTGGAGTCGGCCACCCCGCGGTTGTCTAGGGGAGGGAGGTCGCTTGAGGCTGGGCCGCCTTCTGGGAGTCGGCTTCAGAGGCAGCCGGCCAGGGAAGGGGGTCCAAGGCTTGGGGCGTTGGGAGGCCCAAAGGCCTGATAATTTTTCTGAAGAACCAGGGGTAGTCGGTTAGGCTACCCGTGGCCATTTACTCCGACAGTAGTCCCCGAAGCTGATTGGGCTTCGAAGTTGAGTAGGAGTTGAGAAGCTCGATCAGCTTCCCATCTTAGCAAGCCGGCAGATGGGAGCCGGCTTTGGTTAGGCGGGCCGCCTGGGTCGAAAACTTCCGAAGTCGGAGGGCGGGAGCCCGCCAGTACGTGCACCGGGCCGCGGGCCAGCCACTGGCCGTCTGCGAACCACGTGGCCCCTCTTGGCCGGAAAGCCTGCCAGCCCACGCGCGCGACGGGACGTCGCCGCAGGGAGGGGGCCCGCCACGTCCGCGCCCTGGCCCAGGCGCGGATTGTCTGCGTCCCGAAACCGCCCGCACGCCTTATCGCGGCAGTTTTGGCTCGCCTTTATGCGCAATAATCGCGAGGCGTGGGGGGGAGTGGGTGCAGTTAATCCCACGACTCCCCCCACGTTCGGCCTCCCCGGCCTTGCCTCGCGAGGCTATAAGTAGGGGGAGGTGGAGGGCGGCAGGCCCTCGCACGCTCCTCCTACCTCCACCATCTTCTTCGCTCGCCATTTCTTGCAACAGTGCTTCGCCGCCGCGCTCATCCACCGCGCATTCCTCCGCCGCCGCGCTCGCTTTCGCCATGCCTCCCGCCACGGAGCAGTATGGCGGGGATTGGGACGGCTCCAACGTCCACGACGACCACGTCGAGTTCCTCCGCAACACGCGGCGGCTGCCCAGCACGGACAAGGTGGAGGTCCGCCTCGCGGCGGCGAAGGAAATCACGCCGGAGCCGTAGGAGGCCGAGCGGGTGGTCTTCCGCTCGCACTTCTTGCGTGGCTTCGGCCTGCCAGTGAGCGCCTTCTTCCGCTCCTGGCTCGATTTCTACCAGCTCCAGCCACACCACCTCACCCCAAACGCGGTGGTGCTGGTGTCTGCCTTCGTCACCCTGTGCGAGGGCTACCTCGGCGTCCTCCCTACCCTCGAGCTCTGGGGGGAGTTCTTCCAGTCCAAGCTGGGCATGCGCATGCAGGGCGTGCCGGCTCAGACTGGCGCCTTCATCGCGTCACGGAGGTCGGTCGCCGACAACCCCTTCCCCGTCATCACGCTGATCCAATCGGTGAAGAAGTGGCTAAAATCGTACTTCTACGTGCGGAACATCGCCCCGCGGGGCGACTACATCAACCTGCCGGCTTACGTAGCCGGCCCACCAGCGGGCAGGCGGCTCCAGTGGTCCTTCCGGGTCGTGACTCTGACGCCGGCCGGGTCCGCAGCCGTCGCCCGAGTGCGAGTGCTGACCCATTCGGAGGGCTTGACGGGGCCCGACCTGCTGGCCGCATTCGTCACGCGCCGGGTTCTTCCGCTCCAGAGCTGGCCTCATCTGATCTGTCAGATGAGCGGCCAGCTCGACCGAGCCGAATGTGCACCAAGGAGATGCCGCGTGAGGAGGTCGCCTATATGGTGAACTACCTTGCGAACTGCAAATTCTCCGAAGAGTAGCAGTTCGGCAAGGAACAATACAGCCGAGCCAATCCACCGCCCACGGTATGCTTTCCTTGGCTCTTCTTTTTCTTTTGACTTTGTTGCCGAGTTCCTCTTGGCCGACTTTAACTTAGTCGGCTCGTTTTTCGACAGAGCTCTCTTCTTCGGCCGGCCGGCGGGTCAGACGCGGAGCGTCGATTCGTCCCCGACCGGACCGAACACGATCTGGAGGACCCCGACTTGGGGGCGGCCGGCATGGACGACAACATCGAGCCGGGTGGCGGACAAGCCGGCGGCGAAGCAGGCGGCTCCGGGCTCGGAGTCACCTTCGACGACTGGCCGGACGACGATGAGGCCGAAGTCGCCCCGCGCCGCCAGCCGGCTTCTGGACGCGGCACGGGTTCCTCCGCTGCACCGCCTGGTCGAGGCGGAGGGCAGAAGCGTCGTGCCGCCCAGGGTTTGTTCGGCAGTCGGACGAAGAAACCCAGGGGCGGGGCAGCAGCAACTAGGCGGGAGGAGGCGGCCGCGAAGGCGGCTCGCTTCCACAAGACGGTGAAGCAACCGCAGACCGTGTCGGCGTAAGTTCACTTTTTTTCGTATACTCTTTTTTCTTTCTTTTCTCTGATGGTTCTTGAGCCCTTGTCTTTTTATCCAATGATCAGAGCTCCGCTGTCGCTTGAGCGGGCGGCTGCTGCCTCCGTTGTCGAGTCGCCGAGGGGGTCTGGGAGCACCACTCACCGTGTGGACCCCCGGGCCGACCTTCAGGAGGCGACAGAACGGAACGCGCGGGAGGCGCGGGCGGAACGGGAGGCACGAGAGGCGGAGGCACGGAAGGCGGCCGCCGCCCAGGCGGCGCTGGAGGAGGAGGCGGCGAAGGTGCTTGCCGACGCTGCTGCCAGGGCCCAAGCAGAGGCTGCAGCTGTAGAAGCAGCGGGGGAGGTCCTGATGGTCACCCCTCTGCGCGTTGCGGCGCCGGGGTCCATGGAGCCCTCGCCAGAAGGAGCCAGCGGCGACCAGCCAGGGCTGGGGAAAGACGACGACGTCATCATCCTGGAGAGGGCGACGGTGCCGACCCCGCCAACTGGGGCGGCTCAAGGCGGCCGGCCTGATCAGCCGCCTACATAGTCGGCCGGGGGCGAGCCGGCCGCGAGGACTGAGATGGTGGTCCGGATGCCGCCGAGCCGGCGCGCGGGGAAGGCCGCGTCGGGGCCACAGCCGGCCGGGGGCTCCAGCTCGTCAGCCCAGGATGCGGAGGCGGCCAGCGCAACCTCAGGGTGGATGCCAGGGGGAGGGACGGCCGTGATGAACGTGGCTGCGCAGGACGTCCGGACCCGGCTCCAGGGCCAAGCCGCGGCGCTGAGGCAGTTCACCGATGAGTTTCTCGCGACACGGGCGGCCATCCGGGTTAGTCTTCCCATCTAGCTTCTCTTGATCTTGATTTCTTCCGTGGGGGCGCGTCAGCGCACCCACTGGGTGTAGTCCCCGAGTTCCGAGTCGGCTGCTGAGCAGGCGGCTTGGAACTTCTTGGAGGATTTGTCTTTGCTATTCTTGTTCTTACTCCGGTCTTCTGCCTACCTTGCAGGACTACCACAATCTTCGTGCGGCCGCCTTCAACTCCTAGGCTCGGGAGCTGACCCAGAAGACCGCCGACCTTACTGAGAGCCGAGGTACGTGCTTAGCTCTTTGTCTCATGTGGGGGCGCGTCAGCGCACCCACTGGGTGTAGTCCCCGAGATTCGGGCCGACTGTTGAGCAGACGGGTCGGATCTTCCTTGACGACTTCTTCTTACTGTTCTTTCTTCTTCTGCCGTCTCTGCAGCGGCCAATGCCAGTATGAGGGCACAGCTGGGGGAGTCCCAGACTGCCCTTCGTGCCAAGGACGCCGAGCTCGCCGCCTTGGTGCAGGAACGCGACCGCCTGGCCAAGAAGTTGGCCGACCAGGAGGAAGGCCACAAGGCGGCTCTGAAGGTTGTGCAGGACCGCGAAGCCACTCTCCAGGCCGAGTACGAGACGGAGGCGGCTGGCTGGGCTGAGGCCAGGCAGACTCTGATCTCTGGCTATGGCCAGATCGAAGATCTGGTTGACGGTAAGCCACCTACCTCTTCGTCCTTTCTTGCCATCTGCCACTTTGGCTTGTTTTCTGATTTTGGTGTTCTTTTCTTCCTTTCTTCTTCTTTCTTGCGCAGAGTATTTCCCTGGCTATTCAACTGCTACCAACCAGACCATCGAAGCCCGTCGCCAAGCGCGAAGGCAGGCTGGCTTTGAGATCTCGCCAACCGCCGGCCGCTCGCTGGAGGAACAGCTCCAGCCGGCTCACCGACTGCTCCGCTGGCTTCAGCGTGCCGGGGCGCAAGTCTTGGCCGTCCTCTGGCCCGGCCAAGTGGTTCCTCACACCCCCAGTCAGACTGCCGACTGGCTGGAGGTGGCACTCGGCCGCTTCGAAGCTTGGAAGGCCTCGACGGCTCGCTCCGGTGCCAGGTGGGCGCTGGAGTTCGTCAAGGCCTGGTATCCCGGCCAGAGCCTGGACCAGCTGGCTACCTGGCGGCAGCAGGCCGACACGGAGCTGGAGCCGGCACGGCCGGCCATCATCCGGCGGGCTTCGGCAATCGCCGACTACACCGACACCAGCGTCTTCGCCCCCGAGGTGGACGACAACGGTGTCGCCCAGCCGGAGGAGTGGTTCGGTCTGAACCCGGCGGACGGCGAAGACTCGGCGGAGGAGATCGACTCCAGCGATGAGGGTGAAGAAGAGGAGGAGGAGGGTGAAGACGCCGAGCCTGCTGGTGGAGCAGCCGGCCAGCCTCAGCCTGACTGCACCTCCAGCACCACATCGCGCGCGAGTGCGTCGCCTGCCGTAGGTGGTGATCAAGCCGAGACCCGCTAGGCGGCCACTCGTTCAGCCGGCGAGGCCGCCTTCACCAACCAGCTCAGCCTCCGCACCGCGCCTTAGTCTGCCGTCTTTTGTTTTCCTGTCTTGTTACTTTTGGAACAATGTTTGGTTAAGTCTGCACAATTCCACCCACCGGGTGTATTCGAACCTATGTCTGTTGCCAGCCTGTTGGGGGCTTATTATGTATATATAACTTATGCATTTGGCCTTTCCTTGTACTTTTGCTTTTTGTCCTTCTGCTGTTTCCTTTGCCGCCCTCCCTTGGTTGCCGCCTCCCCAGTCCAACAGTTGCTCTGCAATCTGTAGCTGGAGGAGTGCTTGGCCAATTGGGGGGAAGTACTTTAGCTTTGCAGGACTAAAGCTAAGTTTTTAGGAAGCCAGCCAGCCGGCTGTTTTGACAGCCGGCAGGCACGTTTGGAGGCCGACTCTTTGCTATATAGGTTCGTTGTTCCTTATCCATTTTTCGTGTGGGCATCCTTTCTGTCTTGCCTCTTGCTAGTCGGACAGTCGGTTCTTCGAGCTGCGACTTTCAACAAGAGGGGACTCAGGAGCCGGCACACTACTTTTCTGACTTCAGGTAGAACTTTCTATATGGCTCAAGGCGGCCAGTCCCCGGGCCGACTAGTCGAACCCGGTGCCAGACAAGAATTCAAATGTAATAATACATTCATGGATATGACACTGGTCATTCATAGATAAACAAAGGCAGTCCCCGAGTACTGTTCGGGGGGCCTGTTGGTTTGTACTTAATACAAAAGGGTAGCATGATACATACTGCTTTCAACTGTAAAATCATCTCAGGAGGTTTGCATTCCATGGTCGCTCCGACTCCTTGCCGGAGTCGTCTCTCTTGCGTGCTCTTGGTTTTTGTGCGTCGATCAAGTAGTAGGAGTCGTTGCCGAGTGCCTTGCTGATGACGAAGGGGCCTTCCCAAGGGACCGAGAGCTTGTGCTGGCCGGTTGTTCGCTGGATCAGCCGGAGCACAAGGTCGCCCTCTTGGAAGGATCTTGGCTTGACCTTGCGGTTGTAGTAGCGACGCAGCACTTGCTGGTAGATGGCGGACCGGCTGAGTGCTAACAGCCGGCCTTCTTCCAATAGGTCGACGCCGTCTTCTCTTGCTTCCTTGGCCTCCTCCTCCGTGTACATGGTGATCCGAGGCGAGTCGAACTCGATGTCTGTTGGGATGACAGCCTCGGCACCATACACGAGGAAAAATGGAGTGAAGCCGGTTGACTTGTTGGGTGTAGTGCGCAGGCTCCAGAGGACAGCCGGCAGCTCATCGAGCCAGCAGCCGGCCGATCGCTCCAGTGGTACAACCAGTCGGGGCTTGATGCCGGAGAGGATGAGTCCATTTGCTCGCTCGACCTGGCCGTTTGACTGCGGGTGGGCAACGGACGCTAAGTCCAGTCGGATGCCCTGCGTCGCGCAGAAACGTGCCAGTGCTCCTTTGGCGAAGTTCGTGCCGTTGTCGGTGATGATGCTGTGCGGCACGCCGTACCGAGTGGTGATGTCGGTGATGAATGTCACGGCAGTCCGCCCATTCAGCTTCTTAATCGGCTTTGCTTCGATCCACTTTGTGAACTTGTCCACCGCGACCAGTAGATGTGTCAAGCCGCCGCGGGCTGTCTTGAAAGGGCCCACCATGTCCAGTCCCCAGACGGCAAAAGGCCAAGTGAGGGGAATGGTCTTGAGTGCAGAAGCCGGCAGGTGTTGCTTGGAACTAAAAACTTGGCATCCTCTACAGCTCTTGACTATTTCTTTAGCATCCTCCAAGGCAGTCGGCCAAAAGAAACCATGGCGGAAAGCCTTGGCCACGAGTGATCTTGAGGCTGCGTGGTGGCCGCATTCGCCTTGGTGGATGTCTTTGAGGATTGCCACTCCTTTTTCTGGCTCAACACAACACTGGAAGACTCCAGTGATGCTGCGCTTCACAAGCTCTCTGTTGATTATTGTGTATGCTGCGGCTCGTCGTTGCACTAGTCTTGCTGAGATCTCATTAGCCGGCAGCTCTCTGCTGACTAGGAACTTGAGGATGGGCTGGGCCCATGACGGAGCTGTGACTTCTTCTTCTGTTAATGTAGCCACCATGACTCGGGTGGGTGGGTTGGGCGGCGTGGAACTGGAGTCGGCCACCGCTTCTTGTGTCGTTGCAGTCCCCGGGCCGACTGCTGCAGTCCTCGGGCCGGGCTCTGAAGTCCCCGAGCCGGGTGCGACTACGGCAGTCCTCGGGCCAGTTGTCGAAGTCCCCGTGCCACCTGCGGGCTTTCTCCAGTCGGATCCGGCTGTATCTGGCGCAGGCGGTACGAAGATGGAATCCGACTCTGGAGACGGCTTGATGGACGGCTTGAGGAGGCGCTGGAGGGAGACACCAGTCGGTATGGCTTGTCGGGTGGAGCCGATCCATGCTAGGGCATCTGCTTGGTCGTTGTCGGCCCTTGGCACGTGAAGGAACTCGCACCCTTCGAAGTATCCGCTTATCTGCTGGACGAGGAATCGATAGCTCGCCATGTTTGCATCCTTGGCATCCCAGTCGCCAGACGATTGCTGGACCACCAAGTCTGAGTCGCCGTAGCACAGGATCCGGCGTATGCCAAGTTCTTTGGCTAGCCGGAGCCCATGTACGAGCGCCTCGTACTCGGCCACGTTGTTGGAGGCGGCGAAGTGGATCTGCAGCGTGTACTTGAGCTTGTCGCCTTTGGGAGAGGTGAGGACGATGCCGGCTCCCAAGCCGGTGCGCATCTTGGACCCGTCAAAGTGCATCCGCCAATGGGTAGAGTCAGGAGCCGGCGGTAGGTACTGGGTCTCGGCCAATGCTTGCGACTTGATGGTGGTGCGGGGTTGATAGAAGATTGTGTAGGGCGCCAATGCAATGGCCCATTTAGCCACCCGGCCGGATGCATCCCGGCTGCCTATGATTTCGGCGAGCGGGGCAGTGCACACGACCGTGATGGGGTGCTCTTGGAAGTAGGGCTTCAGTTTCTTGGCAGCGAAGTATACCCCATAGCACATCTTCTGGTAGTGCGGGTAATTTTGCTTTGAGCTGGATAGTACTTCGCTGAGATAGTACACTGGCCTCTGGACTAGCTGGGCTCGGCCTTCCTCCGGGCGCTGGACCACAACAACAGTGCTGACGACTCGGCTAGTCGCGGCGATGTAGAGGAGCATGGGCTCCTTCTCAGTCGGCGCTGCCAGGACAGGCAGAGTGGTCAACATTTTCTTCAACTCATGGAAGGCTTGGTCGGCTTGATCATTCCACTCGAAGTGAGTGGACTTCTTCATGAGTCGGTACAAGGGGAGAGCCTTCTCTCCTAGTCGGCTGATAAAACGATTCAGGGAGGCTAGGCAGCCGGTGAACTTCTACACATCTCGCAGCTTGGTGGGAATCTCCATCCTCTCGATGGCCTTGATCTTGACCGGGTTGCATTCAATGCCGCGTTTGGAGACCAGGAAACCTAGCAACTGGCCGGCTGGCACTCCGAACACGCACTTCTCAGGGTTGAGCTTGATTTGGATTCGGCGCAAGTTGGCGAATGTTTCTTTCAGGTCTTCCAGCAAGGTACCGCGCTTCTCTGTCTTCACCACAATGCCGTCTACATAGACGTGGGCATTTCTGCCGAGTTGTTTCAAGAGGCATTTCTGCATGCAACGCTGAAAAGTGGCAGCAGCATTCCTCAAGCCGAATGTCATAGTCAAGTAGCAGAAAGCTCCAAAGGGTGTGATGAAGGCAGTCTTCAGGCGGTCAGCTGGGTCCAACTTGATCTGATGGTACCCTGAGTACGCATCCGAAAAACTTAACAGCTCGCATCCGGCTGTGGAGTCTATTACTTGGTCAATCCGTGGCAGAGCAAACGGATCCTTTGGGCAGGCCTTGTTCAAACTGGTGTAGTCTATACACATTCGCCATTTGTTATTCTTCTTCAGAACCAGAACTGGGTTGGCAAGCCATTCTGGAAAGAATACTTCCATGATAAAGCCCGCGCCAAGGAGCCGGGCTATCTTTTCTCCCACGATTCTTCGCTTCTCTTCGGACAGTCGGCGGAGGGGTTGCTTGACCGGCTTCGCGTCGGCTCGGACATGTAATTTGTGCTCGGCGAAATCCTTCGGGACACCCGGCATGTCCTTTGGGGACCATGCAAAGATGTCTCGATTCTCACGGAGGAAGTCGACGAGCTCGCCTTCCTATTTACTGTCCAAGTTCGCCCCAATGACAGCGAACCTCTCCGGGTTCTCCGGGTCCAGAGGTATCTTCTTTGTCTCTTTGGCAGGCTGGAAGGAGCCCTGCGCATCACCATCTTTGGGGTTGGGGGACAGGGCCGGCTGCTTGCCGGCCATGGCCACAACCCGTTCCAACATCTTCTTCTCTTCTGCCACCACGAGGGACTCGGCCAGCCGGCTACTGGCCATGGCGCACTCGATGGAATTCTTGTAATCGCCGGCTACCGTGATGATCCCCTTCGAGCTCGGCATCTTCATCTTCAGGTAGGCGTAGTGTGGCACAGCCATGAACTTGGCCAGAGCAGGTCGGCCAAGCAGTGCATGATAGGGGCTCTCCAAATCCACTACCTCGAACCATATCGCTTCTCGGCGGAAATGATCTTTGTCTCCGAAGAGAACATCCATTTTGATCTAGCCGATTGGGGAGCAAGACAGGCCGGGGACGATACCATGAAAGACGGTGCGGCTCGGCATGAGCTGCTTCGCTTTGATGTTCAGCTTCTCCATAGTATCGCGGTACAGTATGTTGATACTGCTTCCGCCATCTATCAGGACGCGGGAGAATCGGGCAGCTCGCCTCTCCGTTGCGAGGATGACATCTAAGACCATTGCATAGGAGCCAGGCAAAGGCATCACCTCTGGGTGGTCGGCCTGGCTCCAGCTGATCGGCTTCTCCGACCAGTGCATGAACTCGGGGGTGCTTGAGGCGACTGCATTCACTTCTTGATGCTGTCGGCGTCGGCTCCGCTTGTCGTCGGCTTGACTGGTGAAGACGACGTAGGCGGCGTGCTCTTCGGGGAATTCGTCTTGGATGGCGCCGACTGCCGGCCGAGCCGCCGGCTGCTGGGGGGCTGGAGGCGGCGGGCCGGGAGGCGGAGGCGGCAACATCCCCTCGCCCTTGGTGATGCGGGTGAGCCAATGGCATTTCCGGGTTGTGTGGTTGGACGGCTTCGCGCCGCTGTGGAATTTGCAGGGGGCATAAAGAGCCTGTTCGTAGGAGAAAGCCGGCTGCCAAGGCGGCCGGCCGCCGTTCTTCTTGGGAGCGGGCCGTTCTTCGGGCTGCTCATCTTCAACGGTGGCCACCTGCCGAATGGAGGAAGTCGGCATGGGGGCCTTGCGCTTGTGGTCGTTCTGGTAGGGGCGCCGATTAGGGTCGCCGGCCAGCGTCTTGGGAGCCGGAGCAATCACCTTCCCCGAGGCGTCTACTCGGAGTTCGGTCTTCATTGAGGAGTCGGCGGTGGCGTACTTGTCGGCGATGACCAGTAACTCATCGAGGGTAGCCGGCTCGTTGCAAAGGAGTCGGTGCTTGAGGAGGGTGCCCTCTTGGCACCCGGCGGTGAAGTACTCGATGGCCTGGACCTCGTGCACCCCCTCGCAGGAGTTGCGGAGCTCGGCCCATCGTGTGAGGTAGTCGCGGGTCGACTCGTTGGGCCCTTGGATGCAAAGGGAGAGCTGGCGAGGCTTGGGAGGCCGCTTGTAGGTGCTGGTGAAGTTGCGGACGAAGACTTCTGTGAAGTCTAGCCAACTGTTGATGCTATAGGGCTTGAGGCTGTTGAGCCATGTGCGTACCGTGCCTTGCAGCATGAGGGGGACGTACTTCACGGCGACGCGCCGGTTGCCGTTGGCTATGCTGACGGCCGTGGAGTAGTCGATGAGCCAATCTTCCGGCTTCACTGAGCCGTTGTACTTGGGCGTGTCTCGGGGGAGCGAGAACCCTTTGGGGAAGGGCTCGTCGCGGATGCGGGGGCCAAAGCATGGTGGGCCGACATCGTATTCTTCTTCTAACGCCAAGGATCAAGCAAGGCGGTCGATCCTGTGGCGGGCGTCGTTCTCGCCGACTCCTTCTCGGCGGCCGAGTCGGTCGCCAAGAGTCGGGTGTGTGACAGGCGGCGGAGTGAGGCGTCTTTCTCTTCGAGGCGGGGGAGGAGGCAGATTTCCTTGGTGCTCTACTGCTCGAGGGCGGCCCTCCGCGTCGCGCTCGATGGTGATGCGAGTCCGGCTGCGGCTGGCAGCCGGCTCCTTGTCTTTCTTCTGGCGCGCGCCGCTCGCAGTCGGCGAGCGGGACGTCGCGGCATGTTCCCGGCGCGGGGGATGACTATCAGCATGGGCGCCGGCTTCGTGCCGTTCTGCAGCCGCGTCGATCAGCTGCTGGATTCGTCTTGTCATGTAAGGGAGCTCATTGGCTCCCAGCCCATTGAGCTCTTCTGCGGCCGCCTGGGCGGCTCGCTGATTCTCGAGCGGAGTGGCGTAGACGGGGCGATCTGCCCCCAGCATGCTGGCGACAGCCGCGCCACGCTTCTGGACGAAGCTGGCTCGGCTCGGGCCACTAGGCGGCGGCGTACCGAAGGCGGCGCGGTCGACTTCGCGCTGGTGGGCCTCGGTGAGGCGTCTCATGGAGGCTATCTTCTGGCCCTCCGCGATGAGGGCGAGGCGGCGTGCCTCCAGGGTCTCGGCGTCGGCATCGGCCGGGATGGGGATGGAGAGGTCGTGCATCGCCGCTCTCAGGGCGTCGTGGGCGTTCTCGCCCGAGTTGGCGACGTGGCTGATCACCAGCACTTCGGTGACAGCGCTGCTGCCGCTGTCAGCTCGAGGGAGGGGGTCGTCGAAGACCACCATGTCGGAGGGGTAGGCGTCAAGCGATGCGGTGTCGGAGTCGACAAGCATCGGGTCGGTGGAGCCGACTGACTCCACATCTGCAGCAGGCTCGCTGGAGACGTGAAGCTGGTCAAGGAGGCTGACGAGGCGGCTCTCGGGGTAGTCCGTGCATGCGTCGGACGCAAGCTCGTCGGAGATGCGAGTCTCGCCTAGCAGATCGGCGAGGCGGCTCGCCGCGCAGGCGTGGTCGACGGCTTGCAGCGCGTCGGGGCAAACGCCATTGGGCGCAGCAGGCTGGCTGCGCTCGCGGGGGAGGAAGAGGGTTCCCGTCCAGAACAGGACTCCGGACGACGGTGCACCTGGCCCCACGGTGGGCGCCAAATGTCGGGTGGTTGGTGCGACATATGCCAACGGGTGGCTTATCATTGTGGGTGCCAATAAGACGTCGCCGGTGCCTGGAAACGGGATGAGGCGAAGACATGCACGCCGGCGGATCTTACCCAGGTTCGGGGCTCTCCGAGGAGATAACACCCCTAGTCCTGCTCTGTGGGGTCTCCGCATGATCACTAGATCAGGAAAGGTAGCTACAATCGCTCCTAGAGGTGTTTTGGGGTTCAAGGGAGAACAAGAACAAGGCTAGCTCTAACTTCTCTCTATCTATGGTGTGTGTGCTATGCTTAGAAGCCAACCCTTTGCATGGGTGCTCCGGGGGGTTTATATAGGCCTACCCCCCAGGGGTACAATGGTAATCTGGCTGGGCACTGGTCCCAGCCGTCAGTGTCTACGTTCGCCAGCTTCTCCGCCGACTGGTGGGTCCTGCCGGCTGTCGGCTTCTTGGTCGACAGGCCGGCCCCACCGCCTAGGGTCTTGACGGCGGCTGCTTACTGTAGCCTCGCCCTTGATGATGAGGGCTTCGTCGAGGTAAGCGTGGCTACAGTGGGCCGCCTCGGGGGCTCTCACTGTAGCCTTACCTCGTCTTGTCTCCTTAATGTGGCGCATGCTTCGAGGGAAGGGGTAGCCAGCTTCTGGGGGCCGGCTACGCCCTTGGCCGACTGGGAAAGGCCGGGCCGCCTTTATGCCTCTCTCTGGCTGAAGGGGCCCGCCGCCCGCGGGCCGTATGGGAGTCTGTCGTGGATGACGTTGAGGCTAGCATGGCTACGGTGCCGAGCCGCACGGGAAGCGGCTGTCCCGTACGGCCTCCTGTAGCCATGCCCGCCTCGGGCTTCGGGGGTAGTGGGCCGCACTGTGGCCACACCCCGTCTTGTCACCGTTATGTGGGAGCGGCTTTTGGTGGTTGTGCTCTCGGCCGGCTTCTTGGAGTCGGCGTTCTTTGAGGCCGGCTTCTTGGAGTCGGCCACCCCGTGGTTGTCTAGGGGAGGGAGGTCGCTTGAGGCTGGGCCGCCTTCCGAGAGTCAGCTTCAGAGGCAGCCGGCCAGGGAAGGGGGTCCAATGCTTGGGGCGTTGGGAGGCCCAAAGGCCTGATAATTTTTCTGAAGAACCAGGGGTAGTCGGTTAGGCTACCCGTGGCCATTTACTCCGACAGCGATCTAGTGCTCCGGCTTATCCAAGATCAGACCGATATGCACAAGTTATCCCCGCCTTGGGAAGGGCCCTTTGTGGTCAGCAAGAATCTGAACAACGGATCATATTACCTCATTGATGTTCGAGAGCATAAAGACTCACGCAAGTCAGAGTAGGAGACTATTCGGCCGTGGAACATAGCTCATCTACGGCCGTACTACACCTGAGCCATAGGCTCCTATCATGTACATATTTTGACGATGTATATATTATGATCAATATAATAAACCGGAGCCCCAGCTAAAGCGGGGTATCTGCTGTTCTTCTCATATCATGAATGGTTACACGGAGGATTCTGTTGGTAAAGCAACATCCGGTTTACCCCTTGATTCAGCTTTACAGTTGTCTATCAATATAAGTCACTTGGGGGCTTGGTTGTATTCGAACCATAGCTACACCTCTTCGCTGGCTCAAAAGCCACGACAGTAAGTCACTTGGGGGCTTGGTCGTATTCGAATCATAGCTACACCTCTTGGCTGGCTCAAAAGACACGACAGTAAGTCACTTGGGGGCTTGGTTGTGTTCAACCATAGCTACACCTTTTGGCTGGCGCAATGCCATTACTTAGGGGCCAAAGAGTGTTGTCAAGAACAACTCAAACATAGGCACCCGTTGAGCACAGCTCAAAATGTTGCTTGGGGATTCTTTGCTATCGCAATGAACAAAGAAATCTACACTTGCAATAGGCTGTCAAGCCATGGCTTGGAAGCCTGGTATATATACCTAAAATCCCGGGTTAACCTGCCTTCATTAAGTAACTCACTCTGCCCAGGTAAGCCTGGTATGACCCGCCAACTTGACAAGTCAATCGCATATGACCCTGAACTTGTCAATGATAGACCGGCGATTGGTTAAAGACTGAGGACCATCTTAAAAGGCTTTGTAAAACGGTTTAACTCAGTGGCCTGGCAGCCCATGAAAAGCCTCGCATTTGGGCCTGGCAGCCCTTGAAAAGCCTCGACTACAAAAAAATTCTCTGTTTTCTATTGGTCAGTTTTGTTTTTCTCCCTTGTTAATGTTTTGAGCTAAACCGGCGTCCAATGGCCCGGCCTGGTTATAAGTCATCCGTATAAACCGGTGTTTATTTAACCCGGCCTGGAGTTAACTATAAGTTGCCAAGATGATCATCCGATGTTTATCATAACCCGGCATCACTTATTATATACCAGCATAACATGGTTTGAGTTATCAATACTCAGTATTTGGGTCGTCACCCTTATTACAAGAATGTTGGTAAATCAACAAAGTGATTCAATATCACAGGTATGATATGTTTCATATTTCATTATTTAAAGCTATGGTTATCAACCTTGGCTATATATTGGGCATTATGACCCGTCCGGCGGTAAACCGCCAGGACAGTTTTCACTTTGTTTTATGCAGAAACAGGGCGGTGTAAAACCGATAAAGATCATAAGCAAATATAGCATGACAGATTAACAATATTGGGTGCAACAAGTATGCACGATGGCATATCAGATCAGCTGTTCAAGCTAGCCTATTACAAGGCGTTTCGACTGCCCATAAGAATGATTGTTTTTCACAAAGATGACAATAGGCACAAGTTAAACCGGCTTCCGGATTATGATTCTGCCTCAGGTTGATGTGAAGGTTGCGGATCTTCCTACGCCGGTTCATCCTCCTTCTCTCCACCCAGTGGCTGGAAGTCAACAGTTGTCCAATCAATTCCTGATAAGGCTTGAAAGACAGCTTCGTCATGTATAAGATCAAACGGTTCAACATCAGGAGCCTAAGTGTGCTTACGGATCGGCGGGATCAGACTTTCCACGTCATAAGTTGGAGCACTTATTCGCTTGCCACTGGCGTCATATACATTCTGATAAATTGACAAGTTAGTATCTTCAGCTAACTTACTTGCCAGTGGTCGCATCTCTCTTGTGATAGCCCGGAGATCGTCATTGTTAAATTCTGAATTGTCCTCTTTTTGGCTTGGGTAACCATTTCCAACATCTTCCGGATCAAGGTCAGAGATCCAGACCTTGGCGCGCGTCAGCGCAGTAAGGGCACCAGACCTAGCAGCGGATTTCTTCAATTCCACAATCCGGGCAGGCATCATAGACAATTTTTCCAGCGTTTCCTTGATTAGCGATGGGGGCGGATGGTTATTGTAAGCTGTGCAGATAGCTCGTTGCGCGCCAGTATAAAGCTGCTCTACCAAAGTATAGACGGCATTCGGTTTTTTGCGCATATCTGCACCAAGATGAGTAACACGGCTACCTACAAAAGGATCATATTATTATTAAACCGGAAGTTTTTATAACTGGTGTTGTTACATATTGGTGAAGAGATTGTTACCAAAGATGGCAGAGGTCATGGCATCAATCTGCCGCTTCAGGCTGCTCAGCTCTTCTGTGGCCGGTTTAAGGGCGTTTTCCGCATCTTCTGCCCGCTTTAACAAGGTGGTCTTTTCAGTTGCCCAATCTGCCCGTTCGCCTTTGAAGAATTCCTTCAGCTGCTCCATGGTTGTTAAAGCGGTGGTCATCTCGCTCTTAACTTTGCAAGTTTCGTCTACCTGAGACTTGATGTTTCCTTGGAGATCAGTGATTTGGGAGTCTTTTTTGGACAACTCAGCCTGCAAAATACAGATGATAAGTTAGCATTACAACATTGAAGTCCCAACCACATAACAAGTTATCTACTTGACACTTGGGGGCTAATGCGGATTGCTTCTTTTCAGCTATTACTTTAAAGTCTCAAGCACATAACAAGTTATCTACTTGACACTTGGGGGCTAATGCGTATTCGTTCAGATTCAGATGGATTGTCATCATTATAAGTGGTGAGATTAGTAGGATGTACCGATTCATTCTAAAAAGATATAAGCCGGTTCATGGGGGCTACACCAGCAAAATGCAAATATCGATTCAAGACCCGGTTCAAACCAATGTTATGCACCGGCCCTTGGGGGCTACTAGAGTTGATACGTTAGACCAGTTCTAACAAAGGGACTTTTGGAATATTTATGCAAAGGGAAAGTGACATTTACCTCATACCGCTCCTTCATCAGGCCTACTAAACCGGCTTCAAAGTCGCGGCTTGTATACAGGCGGTTTAAAAAACCAGAATGAAGGTCTTCAGCGCTGAGGTTGGTATAATTGGATAACTCAGATTTCCATTTCCCTTTGTCCATAGCAGAAATGTCTTCTTTGGCGCTATGCTTTGATAACGCGATAGGACGACCAGGGGAGCTGAAACCAAGGCCAGTTACGACAACATCGTCGTCCGTAGTTTTGGCAGGGCTTGACGGTTTATCGGATGCTTTAGCCGGACTCGGCGGATCAATAATTGGACTTAATGGATCAGCTGACTGGCTTGTTGGATTATTTTCTACCGGTTCAACAAGCGTGTCGGTTGCTTGAGGTTCCGGATTATCAGTAACAGTGTCAGCCTCCGGGTCAATAGCCTCTGGGGTTTTCTCCGGCTCGGTACCCGAAGCATGGTCGGTTGGCCTATTCAATCTGGCCTTCTTGCTTGGTCTGGCTTTAGCACTGAAAAAGAGCAGACACGAAGATCGATATGACAATATGATACAAGACCAAAAAGTTAAAAGTATGTTATGCTTACCCAGGGACAGTTTTCAGAGGAGGAAGTTGTGTCGCTGACGACTCACCGGACGATGAATGGGAAGTTCCCTGATAATTTGAGTCAGACGGATTAAGAGGATATCGGATGTAACCCGCCTTAGGGTAAAGGGTGTCAGGAGTATAAGCAACCTCTTGGCGACGTTTGTGAACCGGCGAATTCCGTAAACCAGAGGAGGTCACCACTTGGCCGCTATGTCGAGTTGTGCGGCGAGCTTCATGTTGCTGCGTCTTTAAAAGAAAGTGCGGGTCCAAGTAAGAAAGAGGGCATGAAAATTTTATTTTCTGAATGGCTCGACGGATTCTTGGTACTGGCACAGGATCAGAATCAGAAGAAAGAATAGTTACCTCATCAGCATAGCTGGCTTCCGCTTCATCCTGATAATGATCATTGTCAATAAGGTGTATAAAAAATGAATCGAGAGAGTCAAGTTCTACCTCTGAAACCGGAATATCCAGATCACCATCAATAATGGGCTCGGATGGTTCAACGTTCCTTCTTTTCATATGCTTTTTTGAAGCCTTGGTCTTAAGCCGAGGATTCTTTACCGGTTTATCTTGTGATTTTCTCTTCCAGAATGGATCATCGGCCTGCATAGACAAATAGTAAGTCATCAAAGGAGAAATTTAACAAAGGATGGATAAAGGCAGAAATACGGTAGATTATAGCTTTGGCGGTTTATTGGCAGCATAGAAAGGACTGGGCCCGGTTTTGCTGCATACATCTATTGGCTCATTAAGCATCTTTTTAACAGCTTCGGTGACTTCATCATCAGTCAGCTGGATGTCAATATGGCATTGCGGGTCTTTAAGATCCCCTGTGTATTCACACATTAAACCGGGCCACCAGCTTAAAGGTAAAATGCTCCATGAAACCCAGCATCAGACAAAATCCATGCCTGTCAGCCCATTTGCAACAAAGGCTCTGAGCTTTGCCAATTGAGGGGCATATTTTGCTCGCTCCTGGGCTGTCAACTATTGAGGAAAGGGATGAGCTTGGGTAAGCCGGTGTGGACGGTAACCCGGCAAAGGATTTTCATTGGTTGGGGCTGTGTTGCGGTAGTAGAACCAAGTCTGATTCCAGTCCTTAGGATGACTATGAATCTTGGCATGAGGGAAATCAACATTTCTCCTCTTCTGAATTGAAACCCTGCCTAGTTCAGTATTGGGGCCATCCGTAATCTCAGTACGGCTGTTTAGATAAAAGAAAGCCCGGAACAGATCAACAGTAGGCTCCTCTTGCAGGTACACTTCACAGAATACTTGCCAGTCACAAATATTGGATATGGAGTTTGGACCGATATCTTGGGGATGGATTTGAAAGTCGGCGAGAACGTCACGGAAATTTTTGATCCGGGACGAGCGAAGCCTCGGCTCAGGTGATCAGTAAATACAATAACTTCTCCGTCTTGGGGTTTAGGAGGAAATTCTGGACCGGGGACTCGCCAATGAATAGTGTCCTTATTTGCTAAAGTGCCCGTTGCAACACAACCAGCCAGCTGCGCTTCCGTAACCCGGGAAAGAACCCAATTACAGGAACAGAATTGTTTGGCCATTTCTGGTGACAAGCTGGAAAAAGCACGATATCCGGGTTAAGGTTCATGGTTACAACTTACAAACTAGCGCAATAATGGAAGACGATGATATTTCAAGCATTTGGGTGTACTAAACCGGATTTCAGCACTTAAAGCAGGTTGGCGGTTTAACAGAGGGCTAATGGTATATGATGAGTTATCAAAGTTTAAAGGATAAACCGCCCACAATGGTATAGAGGCTACAGATTTACAAAAGTCTCTAAGTATGGCGCAAACAGATTTCATAGATCGGTGGTATAAATTTGGATCTGCCACAGTTCTAAAAAGAGGAAATAAATTTAACCTAAAATGGTGGCAGTGGAAGAACATGTTTGTTTGGTTGGATCTCAGGCAGTAAAAGGTGTTTTCTGAGGTTGGTAAAGGGCGCTAGACTATCATCGCCTACTTCTACTATCAGTTGCAAATCAAGTTATGAGATCTAAGAACAAGAAGAAGACGAACAGTGAAGAACACCGATAAACGGCGGAACCCTAATGCAGATCTGAGGTTGAAAAGGAAAGGAACTCACCGGTGCTGCGGAACAGGGGAGGAGCGCCGCGTTGCTCTGGTTCGATCAGGTTGATGCAGCGGCATTGGTTGATGCAGATACGAAGGACGACGGCGGCGACAGAGCTCGGGTTCTGAGACGTCGCGAGGAAGAAGGAGACGAAGAGAAAGGGGGAAAAAGTAAAGGACCCTCGGCCGTATTTATAAAGACGAAAGGATAAGGGTCAAGCGCAAGAATCGAGGAGCCTAACAAATGGATATGTGACAGATTTGTTGCCTCCATTATCGGAGGTTCATTAATGAAGGTGAGGAATATACCATTTAAAATGACAGATGACGTCATGGCGGTTTATGATGATTCTGGATGATGACGTCATGGCGGTTTACAAGACTTATGCGAAGATATGGAAGAAGAAATTTTCTCAAGGTTTTGGAGATTGACATGAACCAGTTCAAATCAATCTGGGGCCTAATGTTGGGGATATTACTACTAGGTGTAAACCGGCCAAGGAAGCTGGGTTATCCCCATAATGGATTGTTATACTTAAAAGCCCATGAAGACAAGGAATAAAGCGGTTTACTACAGGGACTCGAAGGCCCATGGCCCAAAGGTAGATTAGGGCCTGTAGCTATAAACCGCCATGTAGTACATGACTTGTATTGTGAGATATGACAAAGTAGAGACCGAGCCGGTATGTGTATAAACCGGCATCGGGACTCTGTAAGCCGGCGGGCGTCGACCTGTGTATATAAAGGCACGACCCGGCGGCGGTTCAAGGACGACAGACAACAACTCGAGACTCAGGCAAAGCGTATTCTCTCCCTGGTCATCGAAACCCCATCAATTCCATCACAACTAGACGTAGGCTTTTACCTTCATCGTAAGGGGCCGAACTAGTATAAAAGTCTCGTGTCCCTTGTCCGGTTTAACCCCTTTAAGCTAACCCGCTGCGATGGCTCCACGACTAAGTCCTTTCGCTAGGACATTTGCCGTGACAATTCCACGACACATCCCATACAGGTACAGTTCATACGAAATGAAAAACATGAGCAAGGGGGATTACAAGCTTTAAATTTAACAAGGCCCGAAGGCTTACAGATTAAAAAAGAGAGGAGATGCCCGTAATCCCTTTCTTGTCCCTCTCCTCAGGAGGCAGGTCAAGGAGGCGAAAGAGCAAAAGGGGCGCCTAGGCGAGATACGAGAAGCAGAAAGCACCAAGAGAACACCTCGGTGGCCACCCACGGATGGGCCGGTGATGACGGTGCCGGGAAAGGAGCTGGAAGACGAGGCGGCAGGACCGGCAATACGGGATGAGGGCGTCGGTGCCCGCGTACTCTGAGTTGACGGCCTTGCCGCCCGCCCTCTTCCTCTTCTACAACCTCCCGACGCCAGCCGCTCAAGGAGACGGCCCCGAGAATTTCAAGGAGCTGGCCCCTCCCCCGGCAAAACTCTGCCGGAGGAGCGGCTAGGTGCAGATGCTGCTACTGCCGCACCCGCCCAGGCGCGGGGCATCCGACGCCTAGTCGGACTCATCCCCGTCATCTGCCCCGCTGTCCTCCTCATCACTTTCGCTCGAGGAAGAGCTTCCATCGTCGGAATCTCCGTCGGAGGAGCTCTACACGGAGCACTTCAGGCGAGTCCCGAAGTCTCCGAAGACCTTGACGGAGAGCAGGCCGTCCTCCATTAATTTGAAGTAGAGGACGAGCCCCGCCGTCAGGCTGTGGATGCGGGCGAACGTCTTCCATCCACGATGGAGGTACATGACCCGAGGAGCCGGGGAGTCAACGTCGACCCGCGTGCCCCCATTCCCACAGCCCCTCATGTGCAATCTGAGGGATTGGGGCGGGTCACGCTCCATCTCCCGAGCAAACGGGGCGGGAAGACGAAGACGGCGACGCGGAGGCCGGCGCAGCCTGATGAAGAACTCGCGGGGCTGGTCTCCAACATGGCCTTCCATCGGAAAAGGCATCATTGGCGGGGGCGAACCCGGCGCGCCGCCCCGTCCTCCTCTTCACCGAGCACCACGATCTCTGCCCCGGCCTCGCCCACGGCCTCGCCCCCTCCCCCTTCCCCTCGCGGCCGGCTCCACCACCGCAAGCTCAAGAGGAAGAGGGACGCGCTGTCGAGCGGCGACCCTCGCCGCCACTGTCGAGGGACCGGGATTCCCTTTCTCCATGGCGGGTGAAAGGAAGAAGCAGAAGCAGGAGGATATAGATGACAAAAGAGTGCGGGATGCCGTCCCCCCTTCCCCCTCCTTATAAAGGGGTGGTGTCGGGGCTCGGCCGCCCCGCTCAGCCAATCCAGCCACCAGAGGCGCAGGGAATCGAGACCGAACCGCTGCCCCAATCAGCGACGGCCTGGTTTCCCGCCTCCACCGCTCGCCACCCCAAGCGCATGGAGGACATGTGGCGAACGTGTAGAATCGAGGGGGCGGGTGAAGCGACCTCTCCCCACCCCGTGATCGTGGGGTGTAGACGCCTTGAAGACCGTGACCTGGCCCCGCACAGTAAATGAACCGCGCCTCCATGCCTCCCTCTTTTTATGGGGAAGACGCGAGCCGCCTCTTTACCACGATGTGACGCATGCATGCGGAAACCGCCCCACGCATGCCGCCCACGTCACGCACACCCCACCACGTCGCGTGCAGGTCGTGGCAAGCGCAGCGCGCGGAAAAGTTTTACCACGGTAAACACCGCCCCGCCTGCCCGCGCACCATTTTGTGCCTGGCCCAACATGTCGCGCTTATGTGTGGCCCAGGCCCGAGGGCTCCTGTCAGTGTACAAAAGAGGGGGCGCACCTGTGTACCCCTTTACCTATGCACGGATAGTCAGAGCCGCGCCCACGGCCACACCAAGCAGAGCAGGGGAGGTGAACCGAGGTAAAACCGAAGCCCGAGGAAGCCAGAGCAACACCGAGGCCATGACCACAAAGAGCAGAGGGACGAAGCAGGTTCCCCCGGCAAGACCCTTGCCGGGGCGGCCCGTCAAACACCAACAGAGCGAGCCCCCCTTGAGCCCACGTCCCCAACACCATCAGCCACGTTGGGCTAGGGCTCCGGAGGCACCTCTGTGGTGGCATGCAGATCTTTGTGAAGACAAGGAAAATTCAAGATCATATGAGGATTAGAAGGCGGCGATCCTCGGCAAGACCCTTGCCGCGGGGAACCACAAGACCCCAGGCAAGATCCTTGCCGGGGCCGACAGCGCGCCATGGCAACGCCCTTGCCGGGCCACCCGGCAAGGCCCTCGCCAAGGGCGCCAGCAGGGCCACTGCCAAGCCCGCACCAACCAAGTCTCCGCCGCCGTTCGCATGCAGCTACCAGCTCAACCAGCTGAGCAGGCACCTGCGTGGCAACATGCAGCTCCCAGGCCAAGTCATCAAGCACATGCGTGGCGGCATGCAGATCTTCGTGAAGGCTCCACCACCGCGCCACCTCAGCTGCCTGCCTGCCTACATGGCGCCACACGAATCACTGGCCAGGGCGCGTGTCGAAGCGAGGAGGAGCGGTGACGGACGGGACGGGCCTCGCCCCCGTCCCCGATAAAGCAAGGGGACACCTCAGCGGCGCATTAAATGCGTCTTGTCCTATAATACGAGCGATAAGCTCGCAATACTATACGCCTTTCCACCTCCTGTATGCCATTGTGGCAGCCCCTTTCGACTATAAAAGGAGGCCCATGGCATACTGGAGAAGGATTCGGCTCTTTGGAACCACGCACCCCACCATAGCTAGTTCGAGAGCTCAAGAACTCTCTGAAATACACCCACCAAAGCAGGACAATGGTTTTACGCATCCTCGTGGCCCGAACCTGGGAAACGATCCTTGTGTCGATTACTAATCCTGCTCTTCTCACAACCCTGCGCCCCGGCAACCGTAGTAGGGATTCTTGTGATCCCATAGGTGTCATTCCACACCGACAGACACCTCCAAGATTGAAAAGGCCAGGGGTTTTGGGAAGGAAATTTCAGAGATAGAGATATATATGGAGTCCTTGATTTATGCAGTATTTGAATAAATCGACTTGGCATTTTTAGAGGTAGAAAAATAATCCAAGTTTGAATTAAATTCAAACTTCAGCCACTTTTGAACCCAAACCGAATCAACTTCAAATGATCTAAAATTTGACAGAGGGGTTAAAGGAAAGGTGTATGTTTTATATAAGAAGAAAGGGAAAGTTTGGATGGGATAGAAAATTGGGTAAACTTGACAAATGGTTGCGAGTATGTGTATGGTGCACGAATGGGGTAGAGATAGGAAGAAGAGCGGATTCACACAAGATCACACACCAAAACTTACATATGCAAACCAAGGCATGATGGTCATGATGCAATGCAATAAAATGACACAAGGCATATCAGATCATATAGCATAGCAAAGTGAGATGACCAAGAAAAACAACAAGGATGGTCCAAGCAATATAACCAATGATGGACATGATGGAAGAAGCAAAATATAACAATGCACTTAACATGATCATGGCAACACACAATTGAAACACATGGCAACAACTAAAATAAATAGAGGGCAACTGGAGCATCGGTCTCGGGGCGTCACAACACTCCCCCACTAACAGAAGATCTCGTCCTGAGATCTTATGAACGAGACAGAAGAAAAAGAGGATGAGGTAAAAAAAGAGCACAAGAGAGGAGATGAACAAGATCAAGAGCACTCTGATAACCCACAAGTATAGGGGATCGCAACCGTTTTCGAGGGTAGAGTATTCAACCCAAATTTATGGATTCGACACAAGGGGAGCCAAAGAATATTCTCAAGTATTAGCAGTTGAGTTGTCAATTCAACCACACCTGGAAAACTTAATATCTGCAGCAAAGTATTTAGTAGCAAAGTTGTATGGAAGTAACGGTAACGGTGGCAAAAGTAACAGTAGCAGTTTTGTAGTAATTGTAAGAGTGGCAACGGTAAAGTAACTAAGAAAAGATCAATATGTGAAAAGCTCGTAGGCAATGGATCAATGATGGATAATTATGTCGGGCGATTCCTCATGCAACAGTTATAACATAGGGTGACACAGAACTAGCTCCAGTTCATCAATGTAATGTAGGCATGTATTTCGAATATAGTCATACGTGCTAATGGAAAAGAACTTGCATGACATCATTTGTCCTACCCTCTCGTGGCAGCGGGGTCCTATTGGAAACTAAGGGATATTAAGGCCTCCTTTTAATAGAGTACCGGACCAAAGCATTAACACTTAGTAATACATGAACTCCTCATACTACGATCATCACCGGGAGTCGTCCCGATTATTTTCACTTCGGGGTTACCGGATCATAACAGATAGTAGGTGACTATTGACTTGCAAGATGGGATCAAGAACTCACATATATTCATGAAAACATAATAGGTTCAGATCTGAAATCATGGCACTCGAGCCCTAGTGACAAGCATTAAGCATAACAAAGTCATAGCAACATCAATCTCAGAACATAATGGATACTAGGGATCAAACCCAAATAAAACTAACTCGATTACATGATAAATCTCATCCAACCCATCACCGTCCAGCAAGCCTATGATGGAATTACTCACGCACGGCGGTGAGCATCATGAAATTGGTGATGGAGGAAGGTTGATGATGACGACGGCGACGGATTCCCCTCTCCGGAGCCCCGAACGGATTCCAGATCAGCCCTCCCGAGAGAGATTAGGGCTTGGCGGTGGCTCCGCAACGTAAAACGTCATGAATCCTTCTCTCTCTGATTTTTTTATTCCCGAACGTGAATATATAGAGATAGAGTTGAGCTTGGTGGAGCCTCAGGGGGCCCACGAGGCAGGGGGGCGCCCCAGGGGGGTGGGCGCGCCCCCACCCTTGTGGACAGGGTGTGGGCCCCCTAGTGATGATTCTTTCACTAGTATTTTTTATATATTCCAAAAATATTCTCCGTGAAGTTTCAGGTCATTCCGAGAACTTTTATTTCTGCACAAAAATAACACCATGGCAATTCTGCTGAAAGCAGCGTAGTCCGGGTTAGTTCCATTCAAATCATGCAAGTTAGAGTCCAAAACAAGGGCAAAAGTGTTTGGAAAAGTAGATACGTTGGAGACGTATCGTACTCGTGTAGAAAAGAGGAACGGCAATTATGACAAGAATCAAAAGCTCAAGGAACAAGATAACTCTGAAACCACTCCGGTTAGAACAAGATAGAAAATGAATAAGAACAAAGGAATTGGGAAGCATCCTTGCAAGGAATGATTGAATAGAGTTGTTAGAAATTCTATAACGAAAAGAATAAGCTTGTTGTGGCCTTATGGATAACATCACAAAATTATGCGGTGATAACCTGCCACTAACGAAAATGATTGATTGCCCGAGAGGATTAAAAGATGCAAAACCACACATCCATAGACAATTGAGAATTAGTTGCACTTAGAAATCCAAGAAGAAGAATACTTGAGCTCCTCCAACAACACTTCAAGAATGAGATAAATCTTGATGAACCACCATGTAGAACCTCCATGAAGAACCCCGATAAGAAAAGAAATGGTACGAAGGAAAGAAGGTTGAAAAGAACAAGAATTGAAGCATTGCAATGATTAGATGGAGCTTCGTGACGAGATAACCGAGGAAAACTTGGATCTCCGGAAAAGAAAAGATGAACAACTTAGAACCGAAAAATTAATATCGCGAACAAACTCCGGAAGAAGGAATTAGATCACCACCACGAACAAAATGGTAAACTTTATACTCCCCCACCACCAACAAGCATCAATCCATGGCTTGCCCGAAACAATGTGTGCCTCCAACTAACAACAGTCCTGGGGGAGTTTTGTTTGCAATTATTTTGATTTGAGCATGGGACTGGGCATCCCGGTGACTGGCCATTTTCTCGTGAGTGAGGAGCGGAGTCCACTCCTCGTGAGAATAACCCACCTAGCATGGAAGATACAGACATCCCTAGTTCATACATGAGATATTCGAGCATACAAAACAAAATTTCATTTGAAGGTTTTGAGCTTGGCACATACAAATTTACTTGGAACGGCAGGTAGATACCGCATATAGGAAGGTATGGTGGACTCATATGGAATAACTTTGGGGTTTATGGAAGTGGATGCACAAGCAGTATTCCCTCTTAGTACAAGTGAAGGCTAGAAAAAGACTGGGAAGCGACCAGCTAGAGAGCAACAATAGTCATGAACATGCATTGAAATTAATAGACATTGAGTGCAAGCATGAGTAGGATATAATCCACCATGAACATAAATATCGTGGAGGCTATGTTGATTTTGTTTCAACTACATGCGTGAACATGTGCCAAGTCAAGCCACTCGAATTGTTCAAAGGAGGATACCATCCTATCATACCACATCACAACCATTTTAATAGCATGTTGGCACGCAAGGTTGACCATTATAAACTCCTAGCTTATTAAGCATGGCCTGAGCAACTATAATCTCTAATTGTCATTGCAAATGTGTTTCATTCGTAATAGGCTGAATCAGGAACGATGAACTAATCATATTTACAAAAACAAGATAGGTCGAGTTCATACCAACTTTTCTCATCTCAATCAGTCCACCATATATCGTCATTATTGCCTTTCACTCGCACGACCGAACATTGTGGATAATAATAATAGTGCATGTGCATTGGACTAAGCTGGAATCTGCAAGCATTTAATACAAAGGAGAAGACAAGGTAATATGGGCTCTTGGTTAAATCAACAATAATGCATATGAGAGCCACTTCAACATTTTCATTATGGTCTTCTCCTTTCGACCCCCAAAGAAAAGAAATAAAACTATTTACACGGGAAAGCTCCCAACAAGCAAAAGAAGAACGAGAAATCTTTTTTGGGTTTTCTTTTAATTATACTACTACAGGCATGGAAAGTAAACTAGCTAAAAGCTACAACTAATTTTTTTGTTTTTCTTAAGATTTTCAAACACACAAGAAGAAGGCTTAGAAAAGAAAATAAACTAGCGTGGATAGTAGAATGAAACAGTATGAGCACCGACAACTGGCATGAGTGTGTGAACATGAATGTAATGTCGGTGAGAAATACGTACTCCCCCAAGCTTAGGCTTTTGGCCTGAGTTGGTCTATGACCATGGATCAAAATGGTCCTCTCCAGTGTACTCAGGAGGATCCTTTGGGTGCCACTGGTTGGCGATCTCCTCCGGATCCCACTGATCAATAGACTGTCGGTAAGGATCAAGTGGTGGCTCTGGCTCAGGCTCTGGAGCTGATGTTAGGCTCCAGTATGCATGAACGGCCTCCGGCAACACAAGGTACGTGCCTAAAAATATGTTAAACAAAGAGGGAGCAGGCAAGGTAATAATATCATAGTAGTTTTTATCAAATATCAATCTATATTTAAGCATCTTCTTCTTATCCTTAACAATAAAATCATGTGCTACCATACTCTTATAATCTAGAAAAATAGGAGGCAGCATCTTTCCCTCTTTCTCATAATGCCTAATAGGTATGTTACATTGTGTAGCAAGGCGCGAAGCAAAGAGGCCACCGAAGATGTGGCCCTTTGAACGGTTAAGACTTAGTGGTTTAGCAATAATAGTGCCTAAACTGAAAGTTATATCATGAAACCAAAGGATGGCGCAAAATAACAATATCAGGAGAACTGAGATTGCCACTGTTCCCGCGACCAATTAAACATCTACTAGCAAATATTGCAAAGTAACGTAGAACAGGAAAATGTATGCTAGTGATTCTTGCATCGGAAACTTTCCTCGTTTCCCCTACAACAATCATATCAATAAACCCTTCCACATCATTGCGATGTGGTTCCTCTATGCTGCCCGCAAAGGGTATCTTACAAACCCGACAGAAATCATATAGTGACATCTCCTTAACATCATCATATAAATGAAATTTCACCGAAGGTGGTGATTTCTTAGCATGAAAGTAAAAAATTTGCACGAAAATATTAGTGAGGAGGAGATACTGTTCGCGCTGGTCGCGGAGGAAGTCAATAAGGCCCGCATTCTCAGCCAAATAATATAAGTCATGATGAATCCCAGCTGCTCTCAAGAACTCATCACAAGGCCATTCGCACGGCCGAACCTCTGCAGTGCGGGGGAGATTATATTTGGGCTTCTTATTCTCTTCGCTTTGATTATCCTTCGAGCTTCGGCTCGAAGAGCCCCTCAACAACCTCTTCATCATTTTCTTGCTCTGAAAAATTTCTAAAATGTTTAGTAACTCAAAACAAAAGTGAACCAAACTCAACAAGATTAATAGCAACTACTCCCACAAGTTCCTAGAGGCTATATCATGCATTAGAACTACTTGGGGCCATAAAAATTTAACATGCAAGCTCAAGAACAGGGTCACCTCAGCAGCAATTTTTTGCAATAAATAAAGCACAAGAACAAAAACTAACTGGACCATTGGAGGAGTCACATACCGAAGAACAATCCCCCAAAGCAGTTTTGTGAGTGGAGCTTTGAGCAAGGAGATCGAAAATCGTAGCAAGATGAGCTAGAACACGGGTTTGAGCTAGGGGAGGATTTTTTCTGGAGGAAGAAGGAGTGTGTGGGTGCTGGAATAAGTGGAGGGGGCCACGTCGGGTCCACGAGGCAGGGGCGCGCCCCAGGGGGTGGGTGCGCCCTGGACCCTCGTGGCCAGGTGGTTACCCCCTCTGGTGTGTTCTCAGTGCGAGATATTCTTAAATATTCTACAAAAACTCATATTTCAATTTCGGGACATTTGGAGAACTTTTATTTTCGGGGCATTTTTTGTTGCAATTACAATTCAGAAAACAGACAGAAAATACTAATTTTGCTTTATTTAATCTAAATAACAGAAAGTAAAAGGAGGGTATAAAAAGTTGTGCTTTCTAACTTCATTCATTTCATGCTCATCAAAAGGAATCCACTAACAAGGTTGATCAAGTCTTGTTAAGAAACTCTTTTCGAATCACATGAAACCAGAGAATTTTTGAATACACTAGGTTACCTCAACGGGGATATGCATGTCCCCAACAATAAGAATATCACATTTCTTCTTGACAGTAGGAAGAGGAAATTAAAAACCTCCAATAGTAATTGTTGAAGTTTTTCCAATAGAATTGATACTTGGACTTGAGGTTGTTTCCTCGGAAAGTGTACCGTATGCTCATTACCATTAACATGAAAAGTGACATTGCCTTTGTTGCAATCAATAACAGCCCCTGCAGTATTAAAAAAGGGTCTACCAAGAATAATAGACATACTATCATCCTTGGGAATATCAAGAATAACAAAGTCTGTTAAAATAGTAACGTTTGCAACCACAACAGGCACATCCTCACAAATACCGACAGCTATAGCAGTTCCATTTGCAAAGATATTTCAGTAGGTGTCAACTTATTCAAATCAAGTCTACGATATAAAGAGAGAGGCATAACACTAACACCGGCTCCAAGATCACATAAAGCAGTTTTAACATAGTTTCTTTTAATGGAGCATGGTATAGTTGGTACTCATGGATCTCCAAGTTTCTCAGGTATTCCACCTTTAAAAGTATAATTAGCAAGCATGGTGGAAATTTCAGCTTCCGGTATCTTTCTTTTATTTGTAACAATATCTTTCATATACTTAGCATAAGGATTCATTTTAAGCATATCAGTCAAACGCATACGCAAAAATATAGGTCTAATCATTTCAGCAAAGCGCTCGAAATCCTCATCATCATTTTTCTTGGATGGTTTAGGAGGAAAAGGCATGGGTTTCTGAACCCATGGTTCTCTTTCTTTACCGTGCTTCCTAGCAACGAAGTCTCTCTTATCAGTTGATTTTTTGATTGTGGGTTATCAAGATCAACAGCAGGTTCAATCTCCAAATCATTATTATTGCTAGGTTGAGCATCAACATAAACATCATCATTAACATTATTACTAGGTTCATGTTCATGACCAGATTGTGCTTCAGCATCAGAAATAGAAATATCATTGGGATTCTCAGGTGTGTCAACAACAAGTTCACTATAAGCATGCAAAGTCCTATCATTTTTCTTTTTCTTCTTCTTAGAAGAACTAGGTGCATCATCATTAGTTCTCTGAGAATCTTGCTCAATTCTCTTAGGGTGGCCCTCAGGATACGTTCCTGAGTCATTTTACACCCTCTAGTCATAACTCTAACAGCATTATCATTTTTATTATTATTTAATTCATTGAGCAAATCATTTTGAGCTTTAAGCACTTGTTCTACTTGAGTGGTAACCATAGAAGCATGTTTACTAATAAGTTTAAGTTCACCTTTAACTCTAGACATATAACCACTCAAGTGTTCAATCATAAAAGCATTACGTTTCAATTGTCTACCAACATAAGCATTGCAGTTTTCATGTTTAACAATAAAATCATCAAACTCATCCAAGCATTGGCTAGCAAACTTAGTAGATGGGATTTCGCCCTTATCATATCTATAGAGAGAATTTACCTTTACTACCCGTGGTGGGTTATCAAGACCATGTATTTCTTCAATAGGTGGTAAATTCTTAACATCTTCAGCTTTAATACCCTTTTCTTTCATAGATTTCTTTGCCTCTTGCATATCTTCAGGACTGAGAAATAGAATACCCCTTTTCTTTGGAGTTGACTTAGGAGTTGGTTCAGGAAGTGTCCAATCATTTTCATTACTCAACATATTATTTAATAACAATTCAGCTTGATCAATAGTTCTTTCCCTGAAAACACAACCAGCACAACTATCCAGGTGGTCTCTGGAAGCATTGGTTAGTCCATTATAAAAGATATCAAGTATTTCATTTTTCTTGAGAGGATGATCAGGGAAAGCATTAAGTAATCAGAGAAGCCTCCCCCAAGCTTGTGGGAGACTCTCTTCTTCGATTTGCACAAAATTATATATTTCCCGTAAGGCAGCTTGTTTCTTATGAGCGGGGAAATATTTAGCAGAGAAGTAATAAATCATATCCTGGGGACTACGCACACAACCAGGATCAAGAGAATTAAACCATGTTTTAGCTTCACCCTTTAATGAGAACGGAAATAACTTAAGGATATAGTAGTAATGAATTTTTTCCTCATGAGTAAATAGGGTGGCTATATCAATTAATTTAGTAAGATGTGCCACAACAGTTTCAGATTCATAGCCATAGAAAGGATCAGATTCAACCAAAGTAATTATCTCAGGATCGATAGAGAAATCATAATCCTTATCGGAAATATAGATAGGTGAAATAGCAAAAGCAGGGTCATATTTCATTCTAGCATTCAAATATTTTTCTTTCAGCTTAGCTAACAGTTTCTTAAGATCATATCTATCTTTGCAAGCAAAAAGATCTCTAGCAGTTTCTTCATCCATAACATAACCTCGGGTACATCAGGAAATTCATATCTAGGGTGAGAATCCTCATCATCACTTTCATCAATATTATCAGTTTCAATAATTTCATTCTCTCTAGCCCTAGCAAGTTGTTCAACAAGAAATTCACCTAATGGCACAGTATTATCAAGCATAGAAGTAGTTTCATCATAAGTATCATGGAAAGCAGAAGTGGCATCATCAATAACATGCGACCTATCAGAATCAATAGCAGGTGTAGGTGTCGCAAATTTACTCATAACAGAAGGTGAATCAAGTGCATAGCTAGATGGAAGTTCCTTACCTCTCCTCGTAGTTGAGGGATAAATCTCAGTTTTTTCGTATTTCAAGTTCCTCATAGTGACCAACAGATATAAATCCCAAGTTCCTCAAAGAATAGAGCTATGCTCCCCGGCAACAGCGCCAGAAAATAGTCTTGATAACCCACAAGTATAGGGGATCGCAACCGTTTTCAAGGGTAGAGTATTCAACCCAAATTTATTGATTCGACACAAGGGGAGCCAAAGAATATTCTCAAGTATTAGCAGTTGAGTTTTCAATTCAACCACACCTGGAAAACTTAATATCTGCAGCAAAGTATTTAGTAGAAAAGTAGTATGGAAGTAACGGTAACGGTGGCAAAAGTAACGGTAGCAGTTTTGTAGTAATTGTAAGAGTGGCAACGGCAAAGTAACTAAGCAAAGATCAATATGTGAAAAGCTCGTAGGCAATGGATCAATGATGGATAATTCTGTCGGATGCGATTCCTCATGCAACAGTTATAACATAGGGTGACACGGTACTAGCTCCAGTTCATCAATGTAATGTAGGCATGTATTCCGAATATAGTCATACGTGCTAATGGAAAAGAACTTGCATGACATCATTTGTCCTACCCTCTCGTGGCAGCGGGGTCCTATTGGAAACTAAGGGATATTAAGGCCTCCTTTTAATAGAGTACCGGACCAAAGCATTAACACTTAGTAATACATGAACTCCTCATACTACGATCATCACCGGGAGTCGTCCCAATTATTTTCACTTCGGGGTTACCGGATCATAACAGATAGTAGGTGACTATTGACTTGCAAGATAGGATCAAGAACTCACATATATTCATGAAAACATAATAGGTTCAGATCTGAAATCATGGCACTCGAGCCCTAGTGACAAGCATTAAGCATAACAAAGTCATAGCAACATCAATCTCAGAACATAATGGATACTAGGGATCAAACCCAAATAAAACTAACTCGATTACATGATAAATCTCATCCAACCCATCACCGTCCAGCAAGCCTACGATGGAATTACTCACGCACGGCGGTGAGCATCATGAAATTGGTGATGGAGGAAGGTTGATGATGACAACGGCGACGGATCCCCCTCTCCGAAGCCCCGAACGGACTCCAGATCAGCCCTCCCGAGAGAGATTAGGGCTTGGCGGCGGCTCCGTATCGTAAAACGCGATGAATCCTTCTCTCTGATTTTTTTCTCCCCGAACGTAAATATATAGAGTTTGAGTTGAGGTCGGTGGAGCCTCAGGGGGCCCATGAGGCAGGGGAGCGCGCCCCCACCCTCGTGGACACGGTGTGGGCCCCCTGGTGTTGATTCTTTTGCCAGTGTTTTTTATATATTCCAAAAATATTCTCCATGAAGTTTCAGGTCATTCCGAGAACTTTTATTTTTGCACAAAAATAACACCATGGCAATTTTGCTTAAAACAGCGTCAGTCCGGGTTAGTTCCATTCAAATCATGCAAGTTAGAGTCCAAAACAAGGGCAAAAGTGTTTGGAAAAGTAGATACGTTGGAGACGTATCACACTTGTGTAGAAAAGAGGAATGACGATTATGACAAGAATGAAAAACTCAAGGAACAAGATAACTCTAGAACCACTCCGGTTAGAACAAGATAGAAAATGAATAATAACAAAGGAATTGGGAAGCATCCTTGCAAGGAAGGATTGAACAGAGTTGTTAGAAATTCAACAACGAAAAGAATAAGCTTGTTGTGGGATAATGGATAACATCACAAAATTATGCGGTGATAAGCTGCCACTAACGGAAATGATTGATTGCCTGAGAGGATTAAAAAGATGCAAAACCACACGTCCAAAGACAATGGAGAATTACTTGCACTTAGAAATCCAAGAAGAAGAATACTTGAGCTCCTCCAACAACACTTACATAATGAGATAAATCTTGATGAACCACCATGTAGAACCTCCATGAAGAACCCCGATAAGAAAAGAAATGGTACGAAGGAAGTGAAGGTTGAAAAGAACAAGAATTGGGGCATTGCAATGATTAGATGGAGCTTCGTGACGAGATAACCGAGGAAAACTTCAAACTCCGGGAAAGAAAAGATGAACAACTTAGAACCGAAAAATTGATATCGCGAACAAACTCCAGAAGAAGGAATTAGATCACTTGGATGAAACAATAATAAGCATTACGTTATGCGTATCCTTCACCAATTTAAATTTATGACAAGTAACGTATTTGGCATACTACTTATTCACGTTGGAAAAGATTAAAGGGAGATATAGCACAAAACTTCGGAAGTTCTTCCTGGACCACCGGTAGGATTTGAAAGAACGAATGAATTGATATGATAACAAAGGAAAAGGAATCTTGAACGAACCACCGTAAGAATTTGAAAATGAATGTAGAAAGAGAATTCCTCGTCAGGAAGAATTAGAAAAGTACGAAGATACTTGAGGGAATTTAGAGACAAGAGAACAAAGAGATCGCAAACTGATTAAAGAATACTCCCTCCGTAAACTAATATAAGAGCGTTTAGATCACTGTTTTAGTGATCTAAACGCTCTTATATTAGTTTACTGAGGGAGTACTTGCCAGATGCGCCGGGATAATTTGAGAATGATAACTGGAATGTGAGGACGACAAATTCTTCTGGAATGATGGCCTTTGGTGAAACGAAATAGAAAACAACTCCTGACATACTCCGGATGGGTAAGAAAAGAATTTCTGACAAAAGGAATAATTCGAGAGGATGACATGAAGCTAGAACCACAAATCTTTGATAGAACGGAGAAGATTTAGAGGAAAACTCTTCTTCAGTCTTCAAATGTTGAGAATGACGACGAGGAACACCACCAAAATTGTTGAGATACTCCGGAAGAATGAAAACAGGAAAGGTTGAACCAAAGTTGGAAAGAATTTGGCAGGGATCTTGTAGAAGGCATGTGACTGATGGAATCCATTCTTACGTCACACTTTGAATAGAATTTCGAATTAACTTTGGAAAATTAGAAGAGTCAGGTAAGATCCTGGGAATAAACTTGTGAGTTAGGGCCCACTCAAAAGGAAAAGATCGTTGTAATGACTGGAGGAAGAGAGAAGCTACACCGGAACGATTGAAAGACTTGAGTGAGGTGACACCCTCGAATTAATTTGAGCGCAAACGCGGATCTTTTGAGATGTCTTCAGCACTCCGGAACGATAAAATGGAGAGACGAACAAGCAAAGGGAAACATTTGAGCCAAGGGAAATAATATAATCACCACCGAAAATTGGAACTGAATCCACCGGAAAGAAAAAAGATATGAAGAATGACCAACTAGACAAGAATCCACCGCTTGAAATAACGAAGGAAAGAATGGAGAGACTTCACACGAGAAGGGTGGATACTCAATGAAGGACTCCGGCTGCGAGAAGAAAAAAAGGGTGCGCGGGTGGGAAAAAGAAAGCCAACTTCGGACGGGGAAACAACGTCGTTGAGAAAGAACCGAGGATTGATCTTGAAGAGGATTGAATTAACTTGAAGAGAAACGCACCGGTTGAACAAAGGATGGAGAACGAACGAAAACACCTGCGTGACCCTAAAGAAAAATTTGAATGGGAAGAGGAGTAAGACAAAACACCTACGTCAGAATTCCTCACCAGAGCGACGAAGGGGATAAGGAGTAAAAATAATTCCTACTCTCCGATATAACTAGACTAAAAAGGTTTTCTTCTAGACTCGACAACGGCCAAACTATGATCAATCAAGGGGGCTCCTATGGACGGTCGAGGCTCTGATACCAACTTGCCACGCCCAATATGCGATCCTATCCGAGAGGAACTCGAAGGTCCCACCAAGGATAGAGCTGCATATTGAAGACGCTTTTGAAGGGTGGATATCATTACATCTTACCATTACATAATAGATGGGGATACATACAAAGGGCATACCAATGCCACAAGAATACATCAAACATCATACATGAGAACAACATCGGACTATGGATGAAACAGAAACAGAAACTCAAACGACATCCACCCTACTAGCCCAGGCTGCCGACCAGGAACCTATCCCTTGATCTAAGAAGAGCAGAAGGGCTCAAACACAAGCTAGCATCGCTCTCACGTCGGATCATTGCATTACCTGCACCTGCAACTGTTGTTGTACTAATCTGTGAGGTACGAGGACTCAGCAATGCCATTACCATGGGTATCAAGACTAGCAAAGCTTAATGGGTATGGAAAGGATAAGTGGTGAGCTTGTAGCAAGCGACTAAGCATTGTATGGTGGTTAACTTACGAATACAAGAGTAGGATGAGAAACTATGCAAACGGTCGCAAACTTGTAATGATCAAGAAGTGATCCTGAACTACTTATGTTCAAACATAACCCCACCGTGTTCTCTTCTTGACTCACTCGAAAAGAGACAGTCGCGGTTACACACGCGGTTGGTGTGTATTAATTCGGATCTGGTGTCAAGTTCTCTACAACCGGATATTAAAAATTCTCATCTGCCACATAACCGCGGGCACAGCTCTCGAAAGTTTAAACCCTACAGGGGTGTCCCAACTTAGCCCACGACAAGCTCTCACGATGAACGGAGGAAAATCCTCCTCCCGGGAATCCTGGTTCACAAGACATTTCGACAATGGTAAAACAAGTCCAGCAAGACCTCTCGACGTGCTGACACCCTGATAGTAGCCACGCGTATCTTGTCTTAGGCCATGATCGGATGGGACAAGCTACGAGTAAAACCAGATCCTCGGGTTTCCCCGTGGTGCCCCCGCAGGCTGCCCGTTTGGGACCAACACCATTAACCCTGGGCCCCCCCTGTATTATGTGGAATAAGAATCCTCGGGTTCATGATGCGCTAAGTAATTAATTCAGTATTATTATGTTGGCAAATGTTAAAACCAATGTTGGGCCTTGCTGGAAGAGTTTTATTCAAAGCGAACTATCAAGGGGGGCCCATAAACCCCGACCATGTTAGGAATGCAAAATCAAGGAACATAACACCGGTATGACGGAAACTAGGGCGGCAAGACTGGAACAAAACACCAGGCAAAAGGCCGAGCCTTCTGCCCTTTACCAAGTATATATGGGCATTAATTAAATAAGAGATATTGTGATATCCCATGATATCCATGATATCCATGTCCTAACATGGAACAACCTGCAACTGCACCTCCAACTAGCAATGCTATAAGAGGGGCTAAGCAAAGCGGTAACATGGCCAAACAATGGTTTGCTCGGATGGTGGAAAAGGTTAGAGGCTATCATGGCAATATGGGAGGCTTGATAAACAAGTGGTAGGTAGCGCGACATAGCGATAGCATCAAGACAACTAACATAGCAAAGATAGTAGTGAGATCCAAGGTGACGGTCATATTGCCTGAAATCCCGCTAGGAAGAAGATCGAGTCCAAGAAGTAGACGAACCAACGTAGCCGAACGAATCCTCTCAATCACAACATGACCGGAACTATCGACAAGAAGCGCAACCAGAAAGAAGCAAACATCATGGTAAACAACCATCACATAAACATGGCATGATGCACAATCAAGTATGATGCATGTCCGGTTTAATGAGTCATGGCATGGCAAAGTGCAACAAACAATACTACAAGTTAAGTGGAGCTCAATATGCAATGAGTTGCGTATTGACGAAACAACACAACAATTATTGAGTTCTCTCGTGTTTATGTAGACAACAATATTAAATGTTGTTAAACAAGGCAAGAGGGGAAGCATAAGTAAGCTAACTATTTAGGCAAGTCTAAATGAGGCCGGAACAACAAATAACAATTCCAAAAAATCCCCATATGCATATTTTGAATTTGGTACTATTCTGCCCCAAATCATATTTTAAAGTTGTTAAACATCAAAATAAAGTGCACCAAGTTAATCTATGCCTCTTTCTACCCCGATTACATATAAAGTTTATTTAATGCGGAGCTACGGTTTTTTAGTTATGAAATAAATCATTTTAGCATGACAATTATGCAAATTAATGCAAACAGCAATTTAAAATTTTAAACATGGATGAAAGTTGGATATAATGAAAGTACATGAAAATCTAAGCAAGATGCATATATGACATATTTTATTTCGATGCATGGATCTTTAGTAATTAACATTACAAAACAGTGGCAGTTATGTAATTATGCACGCACTTGGCAAATACTAAAAAACCACAGAGAAGGAAAAAAACTACGCGAGCCGAATGCAACACAGTGTAGCGGCCTAGGAAGAGATTTGTCCCAGCGGCTGAGTGTGTGCAAAACTAATAGAAGAAGAAAAAAACAGGGGCAAAAGAATTGGGGGCACCCTGGGATTTGATCCCAGAACCTCATGTGCGTGCGTTGTGCGCTGACCACTGCGCTGCAGCAGCGTTAGTGAAATCAAAGGGTTACTCGAGCCACTTGAAAACCTTCAGAAATGCCCGAGCTTGGAGCCATGGATGCTCACGATGGTGCCGGCGACGCAGACGGGCACAACAGCGGAAACCGCGGCTGCAAAGGGCCGGCGGGGGTGCAGCTACCGGATGCGAGCGTACATGGCTCGACCTCGAGCTCTGTAGATGTGCATGATCTAGCTAATGCAACCAAAAGACCGATCTGATGGAAGAGACTATGCAGCACATTATACGTCAACACTCCCGCTCACGTGTGGCTTCCTCAGGCCTAAACGTGGACCAAAGTGGGCTGCAATATAATTGCGCCAGCCGGGTCTTGAACTCAAGACCTCTTGGCTCCCATACCATGTAGAAGTGCATGCTCTAGACAATGAAACCAAAAGACCGATCTGATGAAAGAGACTAGGAAGCACATTATACGTCAACACTCGTGCTCGACTCGGGCACGACATGGCGGCGACGACAGCAGCATGGCGAGCATAGGTGAGAGGCAGGGCAAGCAGCGGGCTGTAGGCGATGCGCTGCGTGTGTTGCGTGGCGTGTGCGGGAGTTGCACGTGCAAGTGCAAGCAAGGGGCGGCCGTGTGCATGGAGCTGGAGCTCCTTGGCCATGGCGAGACGCGGCGAGGCAGCGAGCAAGCAGGGTGCGCGTGTGTGAGGTTGCTCGAGCAGGAGATCCTCATGCGTGCACGAAACGGATGGAATAGGAGCATACAGGGCGATGGTTTGTGATGTGTGTGTACGTGCAAAGGATGCAAGGCACGAGCTTGAGCTCCTTGCCATGGTCGTCCATGGTGACGTGGCCTCGAGCGTGAAACAATCGGCGGCCACAACAACGAAAACGAACAAGAGAGGGGCCAGGAGGAGTGGCTGCTCATCGAGGGGATGCTGATGGAGTTGAACGAGGTCGGCGGTGCCTGGGGACGGCGAGAAGACGCGCTGGTCAAGGCGGTGGTGCTCGGGTCCCTTAAGTAGAGGAAGCAGGGGAGGAAGACGCTGAGGAGGAGACCTTGGAGTCCTTGTGGTCGCGTGCGAGTATGAGGAAGACAATGACAGGGATCGCGACACTCCAGAGGAATAAGATGGACGGGGACGGTCGAATTAACCCGACCTCGAGCTCAAGCTCGGCTCGGCCATTGCAACAGCGACGACGACGGCAATGAGGCGCGTGGGGGAGGCTCCCACCCAACTAATTCCCGGGATCGGTCGAGGAGGGTGACGGCACGCAGGGCGACATGCCAGAGAGGATCCTAACGCAGACCGGATGCGAGGACGACGACGGGCGCAGGCGGTGCTCTGTTCTTGAAGAAGAAGGACAACCAGAGGAAGTAGAGGGCTTGTGGAGGCGGCGAGCGAGGGAAGAGGGAAACCCTAAGGGCGCGATGTCTTTATAGGGGCGCGGGCAGGCACTGGCCTCAACTTCCGTGAGCTTCCTACCCACGGTGCTGCAGCTGCTGTACTCTGGAGGAAGGAGACGCCGCGAGAGCGGGAGCAGGTGGCCATTCGGCTCGGCTGGGCCGGGGAAAGAAAGGACGAGGTGGGCTTCGGCTGGGATTGAGGCCTTCCTTCCTTTCTTTTATTTTGCCTAAAATAATTAGACACCTCCAAGATTGAAAAGGCCAGGGGTTTTGGGAAGGAAACTCTCAGAGATAAATATATATATGGAGTCCTAGATTTATGCAGTATTTGAATAAATTGACTTGGGAATTTTTAGAGGTAGAAACATAATCCAAGTTTGAAAAAAGTTCAAACTTGAGCAACTTTTGAACCCAAGCAAATCAACTTCAAATGATCTGAAATTTGACAGATGGGTTAAAGGAAAGGTGTATGGTTTATAGGAAAAGAAGGAACATTTTCCGGACAGGGAAATGTCACATGAAAATAAATTTAATAAGAAGAAAGGGAAAGTTTGGATGGGATATAAACTTGGGTAAACTTGACAAATGGTTGCTGGTATGTGTATGTTGCACGAATGGGGTAGAGATAGGAAGAAGAGGTGGTTCACACAAGATCACACAACAAAACTTACATAAGCAAACCAAGGCATGATGGTCATGATGCAATGCAATAAAATGACACAAGGCATATCAGATCATATAGCATATCAAAGTGAGATGACCAAGGAAAACAACAAGGATGGCGCAAGCAATATAACCAATGATGGACATGATGGAAGAAGCAAAATATGACAATGCACATAACATGATCATGGCAACACACAATTGAAACACATGGCAACAACGAAAATAAATAGAGGGCAACTGGAGCATCAGTCTCGGGGCGTCACATATTGGGGGTATGAACCATGGAAAAGTTGGAATACAGTAGATATTACACCAATATAAATAAAGAATGAGTTCACAACACTACCAAAAGTGGTGATTTATTTTCGTATACTAACGGAGCTTATGAGATTTCCTGTTGAGTTTTGTGTTGTGAAGTTTTCAAGTTTTGGGTAAGGATTTGATGGACTATGGAATAAGGAGTGGCAAGAGCCTAAGCTTGGGGATGCCCCGGAAGGCATCTCCTCTTTCGTCTTCGTCTATCAGTAACTTTACTTGAGGCTATATTTTTATTCACCACATGATATGTGTTTTGCTTGGAGCGTCTTGTATGATATGGGTCTTTGCTTTTTAGTTTGCCACAGTCATCCTTGCTGTACACACCTTTTGAGAGGGACACACATGAATCGTGATTTATTAGAATACTCTATGTGCTTCACTTATATTTTGGGCTAGGCAATGTTGCTCTAGTGCTTCATTTATATCTTTTTAGAGCACGGAAGTTGTTTTTATTTTATAGAAATTGATGAACTCTCATGCTTCACTTATATTATTTTGAGAGTCCTTAAACAGCATGGTAATTTTCTTTGGTTATAAATTTAATCCTAATATGATAGACATCCAAGGGGGGGTATAATAAAAACTTTCATATAACTTGCATTGAATACTATGAGAAGTTTGATTCCTTATGATTGTTTTGAGATATGAAGATGGTGATATTAGAGGCATGCTAGTGAGTAATTTTGAATTTGAGAAATACTTGTGTTTAAGTTTGTGATTCCCGTAGCATGCACGTATCATGAACCGTTATGTGATGAAGTTGGAGCATGATTTATTTATTGATTGTCTTCCTTATGAGTGGCGGTCGTGGACGAGCGATGGTCTTTTCCTACCAATCTATCCCCCTAGGAGCATGCGCATAGTACTTCGTTTCGATAACTAATAGATTTTTGCAATAAGTACGTGAGTTCTTTATGACTAATGTTGAGTCCATCGATTACTCTCACCCTTCCGCCATTGCTAGCCTCTCTAGTGCCGCGCAACTATCGCCGGTACCATAAACCCACCATCTACCTTCCTCAAAACAGCCACCATACCTACCTATTATGGAATTTTCATAGCCAGTCCGAGATATATTGACATGCAACTTTCCATCGTTCCGTTTATTATGACACGCTTCATCATTGTCATATTGCTTTGCATGATCATGTAGTTGACATTGTATTTGTGGCAAAACTGTCGGGGTTCAAAAGTAGGGGCTCTCCTTTTTACCCCTCTACTTGTACACGGGCAGTCAGAGCCACACCTGCGGCCACACTTAGCAGGGCAAAGGGAGGAAGCAGAAGCACAAGAATACTAGAGCAGCGCTCCAGCCAGGGGCACAGAAGACGGGCAAAGCGACGCTAAGACCAGAGACACACAGAGAGAGAGGGCGAGGTGGACTCCCCCGGCAAGACCCTTGCCGGGGCGGCCTCCGCAGCCCCGGCAAGAACCTTGCCGGGACAACTTGCCCAACGCCAGCACAGTGCGCCACCCTTGAGCCCAAGGGTTCCAACACCATCAACCACATTGGAACCAAGGCTCGGGAGGAACCTCCTTGGTGGCATGCAGATCTTTGTGAAGATCATAAGCACACAAGATCAGACGAAGACCAGAAAACGACAATCCTCGGCAAGATCCCTGCAGAGGGAATCCGATCTTGCCGGGACGACCACGATGCCACGGCAAGACCCTTACCGGGGCCCCGGCAAGACCCTTGCCGAGGACACCTGCGGGGCCATAGCCAGACCCACGCCAGCCAAGACTCCACCACCGTTCCCATACAGCTGCTAGCCAAACTAGTTGGGCAGGCACCTGCGTGGCAACGTGCGGCCTCGAGGCCAACTCAGGAAGCACCTGCGTGGTGGCATGCAGATCTTCGTGAAGACCCTACCACCACACCATCTCAGCAGCCAGCCAGCCTACGTGGCACTGCATGCCTCGTTGGCCCTGACGCGTGTCGAAGTGAGGCGGAGCGGCGACGGACGGGACGGGCCTCGTTGCCGTCCCCAATAAAGAAACAGGACACCTAAGGAGCGCATTTAATGCACCTTGTCTCGTAATGACAGGCGATAAGTATGTACATTGTATACCTTTCCACCTCCTGTGTGCCACTGTGGCAACCCCTTTTGTCTATAAAAGGATGCCCGAGGCGTACTGGAGAAGGATTCGGATCTTTTGGACTATGCACGCACTGTAGCTAGTTCGAGAGCTCAAGAACACTCGAATATACATCAAAACAGGACTAGGGTATTGCGCATCTTCGCGGCCCGAACCTGGGTAAACGATCCTTGTGCTGACTACCAGACCCACTCTTGGCACAACACTGCACCCGCCAACCGTAGAAGGGATCCGAGTGATTCCATAGGTCTCGTTTCCACCGACATCTTTGGCGCGCCAAGTAGGCGGCGCAGTTGTGAAAATCCAGTCTAGCAGTTAGTTTAGCAGCCCTTCATCGCCATGGCTCCCAAGAAGAAGAAGATCACGGCGATCGGTTCATCAAGAGCCGAATGGCCCGTACCAGTGCGGGCGAGTGGTGGGGCGGTCACGGACGGAAGCCGAGGCGGCCCGCGAACACCCACATTGCTCTAGTAGTCAAAACCTAGCGAGCGGTGTCGTTCGTGCGCGAGACAATGGGCCGCACGCCGCCAAATACAAAGACGGAGCCGGGCCCTCGCAGGAAGCGTAGGGCCCTCCAAGGACGGCGTCGTGCCACCCATGGGCGGCGCGGGACTTCCAAGACGCCTACGCCGGTGCCCATGATGCGCTCTTCCCAGGTTGTGCGCGACGAGCAGCATCACCACGTTGGTGACTCCGGGCGCCGCCGTGGGAAGAGTCCTGCGCCTCATTCGCGGGACGTAGAAGGCCAGCATGCACGCCGAGGCACTGGCGAAAATGGCGCACAGCCGCAAGGCCGTGATAGAGCTCCTTCTAACGTGGTTAGAAGTCAGAGCGCGTCAGGGTCCACACAGCTTTCACCGCCACCCACACCAGCAGAAGCTTTGGCGCGCGCGCAGTTGCTCCTCGACTTTCCTCCTGCTGCGGAAAAGCTCGATGAGTGGAGAGCCACCATCCGGAGCCTCGTTGCCGTTGCCAACAAAGATTAACCGCGACCAGCGGGGCCCTCAGGCCGGCGCTCCGTCGAGCCACCGCATGCCAGTGGCGGAAGGACCGGAGGTGCTGCGGCCATGGTGCACTCTCCTCCCCCACATCAGCTACCGCGGGTGCCGGTCTGTCGTGATGACGCTTGTGATAACATCTCCATAGCGTCGTCCGACCCACGGACCCACCGCGATCAGCGCCAACTTCTTCAAGAGTGAGCCCATGAAGACGCTCGAACTACCATCGAGCGGCGGCGCGAAGCGCGCCATCGGTCAGATAGGCGAGCGGGACCCGCTACGGACCACCTAGCTCCGGCGGGCTCCGGTGGCCTACCTTATGAGGTGGGTTGCCCAGCCTTCACTGTGAGCTGCGGCAGTTCCAGTGGCCCTCCCACCGCATGTTCAAGCCCGACGTTGGCGAGAAGTACAACTGCAAGACCCACCTGTCGGAGTTCCTCAGCATCTACACCATCGCGATGCAAGCTGCTTGAGCTCGCGACGACAAGGTGCTTGCCGATTACTTCCCGTTGGCACTTAAACCCAATGTCATGTCATGGTTGATGCACTTGCCGGTGAATTCCATTTCTTCTTGGTCGGATTTGTGTCATGAGTTCATTGGCGCCTTCACCGGAGGCCACCAAGCTCATGGCCAGGCAAGCGATTTGCATATCATCCCCCAGAAGGAAGGTGAAACCCTGCGCAAGTACATACAGAGGTTCAGCCGGGTGCAATACAACATCCCAGATGTTCATCCCGCCGCTGTGATTGGAATGCGCGCAACCGCAAGATGCATGAAGAGCTGGTGATGAACAAGGTCAAAGATGTGGCCGAACTTTATGTTCTGGCCGATAGGTGCGCTCGAGCTGAAGAGGGGAGGAAGTACCCCGGCGAGGATGCCAGCACGGAAACCGACTACACAAAGGAAGACACAGCCGCTCCAACGAAGAAGGGCCGGCGCCGCAACAGGAAGCGCAAGGGCAAGACAGTGCTTGCCGTCGAGGGATCCGAGGACACCGGTACTGCCAAGAAGGCCAAGGCAGACGACCGCGACAAGGAAATTGCTGGGTGCGCCGCTTGCAGGGCCTTGGCGGCTGCCGACAAGCCAGGAGGCTCCGACAAGCAATACTGCAAGATCCACCGCACCAAGGGCCACCACCTCCAGAACTGCCGGCAAGTTGAGTTGCTTGCTGAGAAGCAAAAAGCTGAGTATGAGAGGCGGGACAAGGAGAAGGGTCAGGATGGTGCCGAGGGATCTGGTAAGAAGCGTGGCGGCCAAGGAGGTCGCGGCGGCAAGGATAACCAGCAAGAGAGGCCCGCTCGGGGCCGCGACAAGAAGCAAGAAGACGATGATCATGACGAGGACGATGAGTCCGGCGAGCACGAGTTCCAAAAAGCTACGGAGGCCATGTGCGTCGACGGTGGCGCCTCGCTATCCACCTCTCACCGCTAGCTCAAGCAGTGGGCGCGTGAGATCACAGCAGCGGAACCATCATTCGATGCGCAAAAGCCACTGAAGTGGTCCAGCACGCCTACCATTTTTGATACCGAGGACCACCCTGATCGCACAACTGCGGTCGGGTGTTTGCCGTTGTTGGTTTCGCCGACAATACGCAACCTCAAGGTGACAAAAATGCTAGTTGACGGCGGGGCTGGTCTGAACTTGATCTCTCCTGTTGTGATCAAAAGGCTGCAGATTCCTGATAGAGACCTCGAAGAGACGGGCACATTTCAAGGGGTCAACCTGGGAAGGAGCCAGCTGAAGGATAAGATCACGCTGCCCATGACGTTTGGAGGCGAGTTACACTATAGGATAGAGAGGATTGTTTTCAATGTAGCCGAGATCCCCTTGCCCTACAACGGGATCCTCGGCCGCCCAGCACTAGCCAAGTTCATGGCGGCCTCCCATTATGCCTACAACACGCTGAAGATGCCTGGGCCGATGACCATCATCACCGTCCCCTCCGACAAGAAGGACACATTGATCTGCGCTGACCAACTCTACCGGGAGGCAGTCGCAGCGACTGCCGCCAAGGCACTTGCTCCTGCCGCCGAAGCCCCGGGAGGGAAGAAGACCTGCAAGACCTCTCGCACCCACCATAAGCTCCACCATGGCACGAGAGGTACTTTCACCATAAGCTCCACCCTCGACAACAAATAGGAAGGAGCGCTTGTCACTTTCCTGCAGGCGAATGTCGATGTGTTTGCGTGGCAAGCATCCGACATCCCCGGCATTCCCAGGGAGGTGATTGAGCACCATCTTGCTGTCTGTCCTCATGTGCGACCCGTCAAGCAGAAGGTCAGGAAGCAAGCTATGGAACGGCAAGACTTCAACACAGAGGAAATCAGGAAGTTAGAAGCGGCAGGCTTGGTGAGGGGAGTGCTCCATCCGACGTGGTTGGCCAATCTGGTGGTGGTGCGCAAGGCAAATGGGAAGTGGAGACTGTGTATTGATTACACAGACATCAATAAGGCGTGTCCAAAGGACCCTTTCCCGTTGCCGCGCATCGACCAGATTGTTGACTCCACGGCCGGGTGTGACTTGTTATCATTCCTCGATGCTTACTCGGGATACCACCAGATCTTCATGGCGAAAGAAGATGAAGAGAAGACAGCATTCATCACCCCATGTGGTATGTATTGTTTTTTATGAATGCCTTTCGGGTTGAAGAGCGCTGGCTCGACGTTTGCGAGAGCAGTCCAAATTGGTTTTGAGCCTCAGCTGCATAGAAATATGGAAGCTTATATGGATGACATAGTGGTCAAAACCAAGGACAGGGCAACACTCGTACAAGATTTAGAAGAGACGTTTGCAATTTGCGCAAGATCAACCTCAAACTGAACCCTGAGAAGTGTGTCTTCAGCGTCCCGTCCAGCAAACTTCTCGGGTTCTTTATGTCACAACGTGGGATCGAGGCGAATCCAGACAAGATCAAGGCCATTGGGAGGGATCAATGGGGCTCGTATTCTCTCTAGGCTCTCTCTAGGCTCTCTCTAGGCGCTCCCCGCCGGTGGCGACTCCGGCCCCGGTGGCCACCCCTCTTCCCGCCGGCTGCCGCTCCGGCGCCGGCGGCCACCGTCCAACCGTCCACCTTGCTGTCAGTAGAAGTTTGTGGGAAGTTTTGGCCCTTGCATGGCCATGGATCCTCCCTCTCTCAACTTTGCTCGAGGTAAAGAATTTCAGCTTTCAATGAGACAAAAGTTTGGTCATCCGGTGGTGTTTTCCCCTGGTTTTCGTCAACGTGAATTCAATTTGGTGGTTTCCTTTTGCCGTGCTCGATTTCGGTTGGATTGTCACACAGTCAGTGTCACGTTGCAATCTTGTTTTGGCAGTTATCCACAAGGTTTTCGTGTGCTACATCTCAAAGACAGAACATTCAAGTTTTCGGTTGCCTCCAAAGCAGTGGGTTTTGAAATTTATAATCAGGGTCGGGTGGTTGAGAAGGATTTTGATTTAGTGTTCAATCTTTGGTGTTTTGGAGGACCGAACTGGGTACGTGAAGAACAACTTTTTTATCGGGAGGAAGAAGCTTCTTGGACTTTGGTCAGTTCTGGATCACGCCCACGCTCCGCCGCCGGTAGATTTTCCGGCGATCAACCACGGCAGTCGGTTTTTGCTAGGTTAGCGAATTTTCCGACCGTCAGCACTAATGTGGCCTCGGACAATAATGTGCACTCATTGCCCAATATTAATTCCTCGGGCGAGGATCTCGCTGCGGTTACGTCGGGCGGGAATCTGGATCACTCTAATTTCTCATTTCAGTGCTACGCGTGTGGCAAGTTGGGCCATTTTGCTACGGAGTGCAATGCCAATCGCCTTCCTGGGCTTTTTCCTTATCTTTGGTTTGCCACTTTCCCCAGCCCATCGCCTGAGGCCTGGGACCTAGACGCGGTCCAAGACTGGTTTCAGTCAGTTGGCCCAGCCCGCGAGCCTCCGCTCGTTTCCTCTTTTAGTGAGCTTTGTTTGGGATCTTTTCCTAATTTCCAGCCTCGTCGTCCCCTTGCCTCCTCAACTTCTCCGCTCTATTCCTCTGTCTCACCTCTGTGCACAAACTCTGCTTCTAGTGCTTTGCGCCTCACTTCGCCGGTGATCTCGCGTTCTTCTGCGACGCCGATGGCCAACATCCCGGTCGACCCACGCCCTTTTGTGCCACATGGCTTCAACATTCAGCAGGTTCCTGGGCGCAATGGTGTGGCTCGGGTGGTGCTACCGCAGCGCCCTCGTCGCCATGAGGACTGGGCGATTGCGACTATTCACCCTCTCCTTGCAGATGCTCCATTCCCCAATGTAAGAGATGTTCTTGAGGATTTTATTGTTGAACATAGACAGTTGGGGCTGCAAGATATCCAGCACTGTCCGTTCGGTGAGGCATATGTTCGTCTCACGCGTGTTAGGGATAGGGACAAGTTGGTCCTTGATAGCCCCCACGAGTTTGGAGATGTGTTCATTAGTTTTGCGAGGCATGACGAGGGAAGGAATCACAGGAGGGTTCATCTTAATAGAGTGGTGTGGTTGCTTCTGACGGGAGTCCCTTTTGATTTCCGCACCACTGAAGATCTTGCTTGTGCTGTTAGTAAGTTTGGCCGCATGATTTCCTGGGACAAGGAGGATGATCACATGGGTCGCATTGTGGTCAAGGCAAGAGTTTTGGACTTGGATACCATCCCAAAAAGTATGCGCTGGTCTGAAGGGGATGAATTTGAGGAGGACGGCTGGTCTTCCTCCATCGAAGTGCTGGCCAGTGAGCTCCTTGGTGGAGGACCTGCAGATGAGGACCCTTTTCCTCCTGCTAATGAGGACCCGCACCCTCTACCTGAGAATGCTGTGCCTGCTAAGGGTTTTCATGTTGTTGCAGCCATCAATAATGAGGTGGATGTTCAGGTTGCTGAAAACTGGGATAACTGGGATGATAACCATCAGCACATCCATAATGCTGAGTTAGAAGATCTTCTTGATGTTGTACAACAGGAAGAAATGGCCTGGGCAGATGGTGAAGAGCTGCTTCCAGCACCTAGTAATAGCAGTTTCTCTTCAGACATGTCCTTTTCTGAAGGAGACAATTCTCATATGGTTTTGCCTTCAGTTACTGTGGAAGCCACTCATGCTAGGGCTGCAATTCCTGCAATTGCCCAACCTACTGCTGTTGTGATGGCAAATGGACTGCAGAACATAATTCAAGCATACCAGTCAGATGATGAGGAGCCTCCTGTATTGCAGGAGCAAACCCAGGAGGTGGCTGCTTTGCATGATCAGCCTCCTGCAGACCCACTGCAGCATGTTGCCTCAAACCCTCTTGCAACACAGGTTGCTCCTGATGTTTCTCCTCCCTTGGAGGTGGCTTCTGACCAACCTGCACTTCTGGAAGCAGCTTTGGAGCCTGTCATGTTTTCTGATCTTCCTATGACAACTACTGGATCTTCAACTCAAGTCTTGAATGACACTGCTGAACATGTTATTACTGCCAGAGGAAGTTTACAGCCTGTGGAGAATTTAGAGGACCTCCAGTCAGGTCTCCAAGGTAATTGGGTTAATCAAATCAATGAGCACTTTAACATGGCACCTTCCCTCCTTGGTCTGAAAAGTATTTAGATGGCTGCCACTGCTAACACTGAACTCTCTGTTTCTGAAGAAGGCATGTTACTGTGGAAGCAGCACTTTAAAGAGAAAGCATTGGACAACAGGAGCTCTTTCTCTACCAACATTCCTGTAAGTTGGTTTAACTTTATTGTCCACTTGCTTCTGTCCCCTGATAAGTTTACTTGGACTGTCAATATGTTAAAATCTGGAATGTGGGATCTGTTCACTGCTGTGGAAAATATGGACCAAGCTTTTCTGTTTCATATACCTGACAAATGTCCTACCTCTCATGCACCAATCTGTCAGGTCATGGAGGAAGGTGATAAGGACAAGGGTAAAGAAAATATTGGGGTGGCTGCAAATTTGCATGATGTGGAGTCACAGGCCTTGCTGCAACCTTTTGGCTAGGAAAATTTGAGGAAGAGGAGAAGTGGAAAAACTCCACTTCTGGAAACAGAGGTAAGAAGAAGTGACAGAATTAAGAAAGACAATGCTGGTTACAAGAGAAATTCATGCCCTAATAATAATTGTTTACCTTGCAATGCTGTCCCTCCCACCATCAAAAAATCAGTTGTTAAAAACCTCACTGCCTCTTTCTGTAAGGTTTCTGAGGGGGAACTGGAGGACATGCTGGCCAAGAAGCCCAAGAGAATGCAAGAGGAGGTTTTGGACAAGGTGCCCTTGGCCAAAGGAGAAGGACATGCTACCACCTCTTCTTAATGTTTAGGGACCTTTCTTGGAGTGTTGTGTGGTGGGATTGTGTTTGTAGTTCCACACCACTTAGTTTGTTGCTGCTTTTGCCAATTGTAAGACTTGGATCTTGGTGCTTTCTGAACCTTGTATGCCTGTGGCTGTACTCTCCTACTAGTCCTTTCATGTGTCATATTTGGATGCTCTGCTGGAATTATGCTATGTTGTGGATCAGGGCATTATGCCAGTTTCTTTCCTATTTGGATGATGATCAAGTGATGGTGCTTGCTCTCTGGTACAAAATCTCAATTTGTTTCCATGAATAACAATAACAGAAACTGGAATATTCTAAATTGGAACATTAGAGGTATGAATTCTGAGGACAAATGCCTGGCTTTAAGACAGAAGATTGATGAGAGTGATTGTAATATTGTGTGCCTTCAAGAAACCAAAAGAGAGACCTTTGACACAGCCTACTTAAAAAAATTCTGCCCCTCTAGAATTAATAATTTTGCCTTCCTCCCCTCTGTTGGAGCTTCTGGGGGGCTCCTAGTGGCCTGGAATGGCTCTCAATTCTCTGGAGAAATCATTGCACAAAACAGGTTTTCACTTTCCATGCAGTTCACCAGTTAGCTTTCCAATCAGTCTTGGATTCTTTCAAATATCTATGGTCCATGTGACCCTCAAGACAAAATGGAGTTTATTAACTGGTTTCTAAATATTCACATGCCTGATGATGTTGCTTGGATCTTAATGGGAGATTTCAACCTTATGAGGGCTCCATCAGATAGGAACAGACCTGGGGGAGATGTTAATGATATGCTTATGTTCAATGAGGCAATTAGTAACCAAGGTTTGGTTGAATTACCTTTGCATGGTAGAAAGTTCAGTTGGAGTAACATGCAGCATGATCCTTTGTTGGTCAAACTTGACTGGTTTTTCACTTCTGCCTCCTGGATGACTTCTTTCCCTAATACAATTGTACTACCACTTGCAAAACCTATATCTGATCACTTGCCCTGTGTAATAAAAGTTGGTACTTCTATCCCAAAGGCAAGAGTATTCAGGTTTGAGAACTATTGGCTGCATCATTCTGATTTCAAACAGGTTGTTGCCTCTGCTTGGAGCATCCCAGTGGGAAACCTTGATTCTGTTAAGTCTTTGAATGCTAAGTTCAAGATTTTAAGAAGAGCTTTGAAGCTGTGGGCTAAATCTCTGTCCTGTCTGAAAACTGCAATTGCAAAGTTAAATGAGCTCATCTTCATGTGGGATTTCTTTGAGGAATTTAGAGAGCTGGATACTCATGAATGGAACTGCAGGGCTATTCTTAAAGAACAACTGCTTATATTACTGAGGAACCAAAAGATTTATTGGAAGCAGAGAGGAAAAATCAAGGGGGTGAAGTTTGGAGATGAAAACACAAAATTCTTTCACACAAAAGCTTCCATCAATTACAGGCATAACCATATTGCTATTCTTCACAATGAGGACCAAGTGGAGATCTCAGATCATGCTGGCAAAGCTGCTATTCTCTTGGATGCTTACAAAAAAAGAATGGGCACATCCCAAAAAACCACAATGCACTTTGATCTGGTTTCTTTGTATGGGCAGAGACAACATTCAGATATTTTTGCTAATCTGGAACTGCCTTTTACTGCAGAAGAAATTGAAGCTGTTGTTCATGATCTCCCAAATGACAAGTCTCCTGGCCCTGATGGTTTTAACAATGAATTCCTCAAGTCTTGTTGGGATATTATTAAAGAAGATGTGCTCAAATTCATTTATGATTTTCATGCAGGGCACATCTCCCTTGAGAGTTTGAACACTTCATTCATAACTCTCATTCCAAAGGGGAGTTCTCCATTGATAGCAAATGATTTTAGGCCTATCTCTTTACTGAACAGCTGTCTGAAAATTGTTACTAAGCTGCTGGCAAATAGATTGCAAAAGGTGATTCTGAAATTGGTCCACATCAACCAATATGGTTTCCTTAAAGAAAGATCTATTCATGACTGTTTGGGGTGGGCTTATGAATATTTACACCAATGTCAGAAGTCAAAGGAGGAAATCATTGTTCTGAAATTGGATTTTGAAAAGGCTTTTGACACCATTGAACATCAGGCTATGTTGGATATTTTAAAAGCAAAGGGCTTTGGGGACAGATGGCTTACATGGATCAAATTACTGTTTACTTCTGCATCCTCTGCTATATTACTAAATGGTGTTCCTGGAAAAAAATTATTGCCTTAGAGGTCTAAGGCAGGGGGATCCTCTGTCCCCTCTTCTCTTTGTGCTTGCTGCTGATCTACTTCAGACAATTCTCAACAAGGCAATGCACCTGGGTTTGGTAACTTCTCCCTTGCAAGTAGAGTCATGCCCTGATTTTCCAATTGTCCAGTATGCTGATGACACCTTGGTTATTCTGCAAGCAGATGCAAAGCAATTACATTGCCTCAAAGCCCTTCTCAATACTTTTGCTGATGCCACAGGCCTTAAAGTTAATTACAATAAATCAAGTATGATTCCAATAAATGTGCCAGAAGAGAAGATGGAGATTTTAATAAATACTTTTCATTGCAAGAAGGAATCTTTTCCAATCAAGTATTTGGGAGTACCCCTAGGCCTTCATAAGCCTACTGTTGAGCAATGTTTTCCTCTTGTCACAAGACTGCAGAAGAAGATTGTGGGATTGTCCACCTTTATGACTTTGGCTGGGAGATTGTTGCTAGTGAAATCTGTCCTCAACTCATTATTGATATATCTCATGGGATGCCTTGATGTGCCTGTTACCATCAAAACCCAAGCCATAAAATACTTGAGACATTGTCTTTGGAGAGGCCCTGATTTGGAAGACCATAGACCTGCCAAGGTGGCATGGAGTACTGTGTGTAGAACTAAAAATCAAGGTGGCTTAGGAGTGATTGATATTTTTGTTCAGAATAAAGCATTGCTTCTCAAGAACCTGCATAAGTTCTACAACAAACACAATATTCCCTGGGTCAATCTGATTTGGGAATCTTACTACAGCAATGATTCTCTACCTGGTAATAGCTGGATGGGATCTTTTTGGTGGAAGGCAAACCTTAAGCTGATTGATAACTATAAGTCCTTGGCCAGATGCAACATAGGTGATGGAAAGAGTGCTTATTTTTGGACTGATCTTTGGCACTCACATTGCTTGCAAGACATGTTCCCCCACCTATTCTCGTTTGTGAAAAACAAGGATGCTACTATTCACACCATTCTCCAAACTGAATACTTAGAGGACCTATTTCATCTGCCACTGACTGTGCAAGCTTTCCAGGAATTTGAGGCTATGGAGGACATATGCATTGCTTTAAGGGCCTCTGATACTTTGGATTGCACAGATACCTGGAGTTACATATGGGGAACTGAGCAATTCTCTGTGGCTAAGGCATATAAAGTGCTGATGGGAGTTAAAGTTGTACCACAGCAGTTCAATTGGATCTGGAGCAGTTCTTGTCAGCCAAAACATAAGGTGTTCTTTTGGAGACTACTTCATGACAGGCTCAATACTAGAAATCTTCTGAGAAGGAAATCTTTTCAGCTGGGCAGCTATAATTGTGCTGTCAACAATTGTCCACAGGAAGAGACTCTTCAGCACCTTTTCTGGACTTGCCCTTTTGCTGCACAGTGTTGGGATCTGATCTGCCCTTCAAGACAGGCAAATGTTTCAATCATGGAAGCTTTTCTTGATCTCAAGCAGAAACTTCATGTACCTTTCTTCATGGAGATAGTCATCCTTGCCTCTTGGGCTATTTGGATCTCCAGGAACAACATGATTTTCCAAGCAATTCAACCCAGCATTCAAAGGTGGAAAGCCATCTTCATGGAGGAACTCTCTCTTCTCAGATTCAGAATTAAAAAGAGCTATGCTGGAGCATACTATTTTTGGCTAGATAACCTTGTCCTGTAATCCTAGTTTCTTAGTTGTTAGTGTTTTTTTCTTTCCTCTTTCTTTTGTCTTCCTCCTTGGCTTATCTCAAGCCTTTTGTACTTTGGTTCCTTTCTGGGACTTTACTTTTTTTAGATTAATATAAACAAAAAATTGCAGTGGGGTTTTGCCCTACTGTGTATAGTCAAAAAAAGATCAAGGCCATTGAGCAGATCGAGCCACCTAGGCGGATCAAGGATGCGCGTCGGCTCGCTGGCTGCGTTGCCGCCATGAGCAGATTCATCTCCAAGTTTACTGAACGTGCCCTTCCATTTTTCAAAATCTTGAAAAAGGGGGGCCCAATGGAATGGACCCCAGAGGCCGAGGCAGCCCTGCAGGATTTAAAGAAGTACCTCTCCTCTACGCCAATACTGGTTGCGCCTAAACCACAAGAAATGTTGCTGCTATATCTGGCAGCAACGAACCAAGTGGTCAGCGCCACGCTAGTGGCACAGAGGGAGGTCGACGAAGAGGCAGTGGCAACGGCGGGGCTGGGGGATGGCAAACTAGAGATCCGCCCGGCAGGCCCCGGTGCCGGTAAGGCAAGGCCCCCGGCAGAGTCTGACACTGGCGAAGCAGAAGCGATGCAACCAAATGAAATAGTGCAGAAGAAGAACATGGCACCCGGTTTACTTTGTCAGCTCCCTCTTGCAGGGGGCGAGGTCAAGGTACTTCCATGTGCAGAAATTGCTCTTCGGCCTCCTTATGGCCTCGAGGAAGCTGCGTCATTACTTCCAAGCACACGAAATCACCGTCGTCACCCGCTTCCCGTTGCAACGGATATTGCATAACCCAGACGCCACCGGGAGGATTGTGGAATGGGCTTTGGAACTGTCGAGCTTTGGTTTGAAGTTTGAAAGCACTTCCACAATCCACAGTAGAGCCTTGGCAGAGTTCATTGCATAATGGACCTCGACGCCCGACGAAGAGGTCCAGGAGACCACTCTTCCCGGCAAGGAAACAAGTCACAACTGGATTATGTACTTTGACAGGGCTTTCTTGCTGCAAGGCGCCAGTGCTGGTGTGCTGCTCGTTGCACCCACCGGAGAGCACCTCAAGTATGTAGTCCAGATGCACTTTCCTAGGGAGATGTCAACAAACAACACTACTGAATACGAGGGGTTGAGGTCTCAGGATCGCGGCAGACCTCGGAATAAAGAAGATCATCGTCAGGGGTGATTCACAGCTTGTCGTCAAGCAAGTTAACAAAAATTATCAAAGCCCATTGGTGGAGGCCTACGTAGATGAAGTGAGGAAGCTGGAAAAGCGTTTTGACGGTATACAAGTGGAGCATGTTCCCCGAGTGGAGAACGGCATCGCCGACTACTTGTCGAAACGCGCTGCCTTGAAATTGCCTGTGGAACCAGGTACTTTTGTGCTTTGATTAACTCAACCATCCGTTGAACCATCAACAGAGCATAACAAGTGGAGGAAATCAGGCCCCGGCAAGTACTTTCCCGCCGAGCTCCCAGGAGCCGCCGGCAAGGATGTTGCCGTGGACACTGAGCCTGCCATGCGGGAACAGATTCCGGCAGGGTGTCAAGCCCTGGCCGTAGAGACAGCCGCTCCCATGGTAGAGGAAATTCCTTTGGTCCTTGTCGTCGAGCCCCAGGCTCCGGCATGGGCACAGCATACCGTCCGGTTCCTCCAAACAGGGGAACTCCCTAAGGAGCAGGAAGAAGCGGAGAACGTAGCCTGTCAGTCTACCATGTATCAGTCGTCGACGACGTTCTGTACAGAAAAAGACCAAACGGTATGAAATTGAAGTGCATTCCCCGGGAGGAAGGACTGGAGCTGTTGGCAGAGATACACAGAGGCATATGTGGCTCCCACATAGGGTCGAGGGCCCTTGCCGGCAAGGCATTCCGGCAAGGTTTCTTCTGGCCCACAACCCTCCAAGATGCGACGGCACTAGTAACCAAGTGTGAAGCGTGCCAGTTCCATTCAAAGAAGCTTCATCAACCAACTCAAGCTCTCCAAACAATCCCTCTTTCCTGGCCATTCTCGGTCTAGGGGCTCGACATACTGGGCCCCTTTCCCCGTGCTGTCGGGGGCTTTGAGTACTTGTACGTTGCAATCAACAAGTTCACAAAGTGGCGGGAGGTGGAGGCAGTGAGAAAGGTGACAATACAGTCAGGCGTGCAATTTTTCGGGGGGCTAGTCTGCTGTTTTGGTGTGCCAAATAGAGTCATCACCAACAATGGCACGCAGTTCACGAGCCGCCTCTTCATGCAGTACATCCAGGACCTCGGCAGCAAGGTCTGTTTTGCTTCTGTTGCACACCCACGAAGCAATGGCCTAGCTGAGAGGGCGAATGCTGAAGTATTGCGAGGCGTCCGGACAAGAACTTTTGACAGGCTACACAAGTGCGGACGGCGCTGGATTGATGAATTGCCATCAGTTCTTTGGTCAATCAGAACGACACCAAATCGAGCCACCGGCCAGACACCTTTCTCCCTCGTTTACGGGGCAGTAGCAGTTCTCCCCACGGAACTCACGTACGGGTCACCCCGAGTGCTCGCTTATGATGAGTTTGAGCAAGAGCAATTGCGGCAGGATGACGCAACGCTCCTCGAGGAAGATCGTCTTCGGGCAGCTGTGAGAGCAGCGCGCTACCAGCAAGCCTTGCGCCGCTACCATAGCCGAAAGGTTCATGCCCGAAGCTTTGAGGAAGGCGACCTTGTTCTTCGGCGCGTTCAATCAGCCAAGAATTCCAACAAGTTGACGCCAAACTGGGAAGGCCCTTATCGGGTAATACGAGTCACCAGGCCCGGCGCAGTCTGCCTGGAGACCGAAGATGCTATTCTAGTAAGCAACTCCTAGAACATCGAAAATCTTTGCAAGTTTTACCCATAAGGCGCGGCTACTGGGCCCCCCGGCAGACCACCTTTTGTACAAGCCTTGCCAGCGAGGCATGTAACCCTTTGTACAAAGCCAGGCGCAGACCCTGAGCATAAATAAATTAAGCGCTAGCGCCCTAAGTTTTAGCATGCATGCTAAGTTGAGTCTCTTCCTCGGTTAGGGTTGATAGTGCATAGCGGCGACTAACCCCTAGCATAGAGGTCGAGTGCGCATCTCTCTGTTCCTTCCCGTCCTTTTTAGGTTCGCAGAGTGCATGGACATTTCTGCTGAGCTGTTTGGAGGAAAGAGAACAGGCCGGCGCCCCGACCCCGGCAAGCCAAAGTTGCCGGGGGCTATGGATCCAAAGGTCCGACTGCGGCAGGCCAAGACTGCCGGGGGCTGCAACACCAGATAAGCTTTTCATTCCCCACTCCCCGCTTCCATATGAAACTTGGACGTACAAGACTTCGCTCACTCTTATACCATCATGCTCCCTTTTTCCCGTGTCCAAAAAACCTTACTTTGGGCCGGGACTTGGTCGTAGCGCGGTGGGAAGGGAACAGGCGAAGGACCCAATCCTGCTTTGCCCCTACCTCCGCTATGGGCGTGAGTGTAATCGAGCTTTAGAGCAGGAGGACGGCAAGGACTGTTGCCGGGTAACAATGTTTATCCTAAGATAACGAGGACTTGTTCCTTGGTGTGGCCCCCGCCCACGCACAAAAGAAACCTGGCAAACACCCTTCTTTTCATTCATACGTTGTTAACAAGTACAATTCATATGGAATGTATGCACGAGCGAGGGGATTACAAGGTCAAAATTCTACTGAGGCCCATAGGCTTACAAACTAAAAAGAGATAAGGTGCCCATAATCCCTTTCTTGTCCCTCTCCTCGGGAAATGGAAGAAGATTGAGGAAGGGCAAAAGGAGTGCCTAGGCGAGGTACGAGCAGCAGAAGACACCAAGAGAACACATCGGCGATGATCCGGAAGGAGGCCGGTGATGACGGTGCCGGAGGAAGAGCCGAAAGACGAGGCAGCGACCCGGCAATACACGACGAAGGCGTCGAGGCCATCGTACTCTGACTTGATGGCCCGCCACCCACCTTCTTCATCTTCCCCGTCCCTCCAACGCCAGCCGCCCAAGGCGACAACCCCGAGAAGTTCAAGGAGCTAGCGATGCAGATGATGGTGCTGCCGGCGTCGCCCAGGAACGGTGTGCCCGACGCCTCCATCATCCTCCCGCCCGCTACCCTCGTCGTCTCTGTCGCTGTCCTCCTCGTCACTCTCGCCCGAAGATGAGCTTTCGCCATCGGTCGAGCTCTCCGCACAGCACCCTAGCCTGTGTCCCGAGCGCGCGAAGACCTTGACGGAGAGCAAATCGCTCTCCGCTAGCTTGAAGCAGAGGACGTGCCCATCCATCAAGCAATGGGCGTGTGCGAAGGCTTTCCAGCCCCGGCAAAGGAGCATCACTTGAGGTGCGAGGAACCCTGTGTTCACCCACATGTCGCCATGGCAACACCCCTTCATGCGAAGCCTCAGCCACGGTGGCTGGTCGATCTCCAGCACCCTCGCAAAGGCCTGGGGAAGACGAAGGCGGCGGCACAGCGGTCCATGCAGTTGCAGGATAAACTCGAGCGCCGAGTCCCCGACGTGGCCTCTCGGTGAAGCAGGAGGAGTTGGCAGGGGAGATGGCGACGGAGACGGAGACGACGCTGGCATCCCCCTTCCACACCCACCTCTACCTCGGCCGCCTCTGCCTCGACCGCCTTGCCGACCACGGCCCCGTCCAGCGGCCCCGCCTCGAGCATGGCCTTCACCCTGGGCATATAGCTCTTCCTTGACCGCCGCAGCTCTCTGGCAGGAGGAGGACCTGGTCGCCTTCGCAGAAGAACGGCCGTGGCTATGCCCTCTCACCATGACCGTGAGTGAGGATGGAGACTAAGGGGAGACGCAGGGAGATGCTCTTCCTCCTACCCCTGAGTTCCCTTTTTATAGTTGGGAAGGGGAGGCCGAAAGACTAGCTCTATGCCCCTGAAGAGCCCGCTCAAATCCGGCTCATTAAAGTGGCAGCAAGCGGGGGCATCGACCGACCTCCCGCCCAATCGAAGGCACGTGAATATCGGCCCCCGTGCGCCTTCCCATATTCCATGCGTCTGTCACATACCCCGCGTCGTGCATGCGGCGTACGTGGCATAAGGAGCAGGCGTAGTGGGAAACGTGGAATGACGGTTCGAAGGCGGAGGGAGTAAACGCGCGGCGACTCTGCCATTTCGAGGGAACACGCAAGCCGCCTCTTTACTGTTCACCATAGAGGACGCATGCATGCTGCGGTCATTACGCGCACGACCCCCACGTCACGCATTCAACGCGGGTCGTGGGAAGCGTGATGGGCGAGGGAATTACCGCAGTAAAACTCCGCCCCACGTGCCCGCGCACCATTCTGGGCCCGACCCAACAACGCGTTACGCTTATGTGAGGCCCAGGCCCGGGGGCTCCTGTCGGGGTACAGAAGTAGGGGCTCTCCTTTTTACCCCTCTACTTGTGCACGGGCAGTCAGAGCCGCACATGCGGCCACACTTAGCAGGGCAAAGGGAGGAAGCAGAAGCACAAGAATACTAGACCAGCGCTCCAGGCAGGGGCACAGAAGACGGGCAAAGCGACGCCAAGACCAGAGACACAAAGAGCGAGAGGGCGAGGTGGACTCCCCCGGCAAGACCCTTGCCGGGCGGCCTTCGCAGCCCCGGCAAGAGCCTTGCCGGGGCAACTTTCCCAACGCCAGCAAAGCGCCACCCTTGAGCCCAAGGGTTCCAACACCATCAACCACATTGGAACCAAGGCTTGGGAGGCACCTCCGTGGTGGCATGTAGATCTTTGTGAAGATCACAAGCACACGAGATCAGATGAAGACCAGAAGACGACGATCCTCGGCAAGATCCTTGCCGAGGGAATCCACGAGACCCCCGGCAAGATCCTTGCCGGGGACGACCGCGATGCCACGGCAAGACCCTTGCTAGGGCCCCGGCAAGACCCTTGCCAAGGACACCTGCGGGGCCACAGCCAGACCCACGTCTGCCAAGACTCCACCGCCGTTCCCATATAGCTGCCAGCCCAACCAGTTGGGCAGGCACCGGTGTGGCAACGTGCGGCCTCCAGGCCAGCTCAGCAAGCACCTGCATTGTGGCATGCAGATCTTCGTGAAGACCCTACCACCACACCATCTCAGCAGCCTGCCAGCCTACATGGCGCTGCATGCCTCGTTGGCCTGGACGCATGTCGAAGCGAGGCGGAGCGGCGACGGATGGGACGGGCCTTGTTGCCATCCCCAATAAAGCAACGGGACACCTAAGGAGCGCATTTAATGCGCCTTGTCCCGTAATGACAGGCGATAAGCTTGTACACTGTATACCTTTCCACCTCCTGTGTGCCGCTGTGGCAACCCCTTTTGTTTATAAAAGGAGGCCCGAGGCATACTGGAGAAGGGTTCGGATGTTTTGGACTATGCACGCACCGTAGCTTGTTCGAGAGCTCAAGAACACTCAAATATACATCAAAGCAGGACTAGGGTATTACGCATCTTCGCGGCCCGAACTGGGTAAACGATCCTTGTGCTGACTACCAGACCCGCTCTTTGCACAACCCCGCGCCGCCAACCGTAGAAGGGATCCCAGTGATTCCATAGGTGTCGTTTCCACCGACAAAAGCCACCGTTCAGAATTCTTTCATACATGTCACTCTCGATTCATTGCACATCCCGGTACACTGCCGGAGGCATTGATATAGAGTCATATTTTGTTCTAAGTATGAAGTTGTAATTCTTGAGTTGTAGGTAAATAAAAGTGTGATGATCTTCATTATAGAGCATTGTGCCATGTGAGGAAAGGATGATGGAGACTATCACCCGATCCCATTCCGACCTCGATATATATGTGGAATCGTCTTGCGCCATATGTACTGAAATTGTTCGGGAGACATGGTCAAAGCCCGGAGAAAGAGCAAGAAAACGGATGCGCTAACGCGCAACGGCTTTCGCGCTAGTTGCTCAAAAAATCGTATAAAAATCAAGCAAGAAAAATCTCTAGACGAAAAAAAAGGAGGCCACAAAAGGAGAGAAGGGCCAAACAAAAAAATGAGAGAAAAGAGAGAAGGGACAATACTACTATCCTTTTACCACCCTTGTGCTACAAAGTAGCACCATGATCTTCATCACAGAGAGTCTCCTATGTTGTCACTTTCATATACTAGTGGGAATTTTTCATTATAGAACTTGCCTTGTATATTCCAATGATGGGCTTCCTCAAATTGCCCTAGGTCTTCGTGAGCAAGCGAGTTGGATGCACACTCACTTAGTTTCTTTTTGAGCTTTCATAACCTTATAGCTCTAGTGCATCCATTGCATGGAAATCCCTACTCACTCACATTGATATCTATTAATGGGCATCTCCATAGCCCGTTGATACGCCTAGTTGATGTGAGACTATCTCCTTCTTTTTGTCTTCTCCACAACTACCTTCTATTCCACCTATAATGCTATGTCCATGGCTCACGCTATGTATTGCGTGAAAGTTAAAAAAGTTTGAGAACATCAAAAGTATGAAACAATTGCTTGGCTTGTCGTCGGGGTTGTGCATGAGTTGAGTATTTTGTGTGATGAAGATGGAGCATAGCCAGACTATATGATTTTGTAGGGATAAGCTTTCTTTGGCCATGTTATTTTGAGAAGACATAATTTCCTGGTTAATATGCTTGAAGTATTATTATTTTTATGTCAATGTTAAACTTTTGTTTTGAACCTAATGGATCTGAACATTCATGCCACAATAAAGAAAATTACATGAATAAATATGTTAGGTAGCATTCCACATCGGTAATTTTGTTTGTATCATTTACCTACTCGAGGACAAGCAGGAATTAAGCTTGGGGATGCTTGATACATCTCCAATGTATCTATAATTTTTTATTGTTTCATGCTATTCTACTAGATGTTTTTGATGTTTTACATGCATTAATATGCTATTTTATATTATTTTTGGGACTGGACTATTAACCTAGAGCCCAGTGCCAGTTCTTGTTTTTCCCTCTTTTTGAGTTTCGTAGAAAAGGAATACCAAACGGAGTCCAAACGGAATAAAACCTTCGCAATGATTTTTCTTGGACCAGGAGACTTGAAGATGAAGTCGGAGGAGCCACGAGGCGGCCACAAGGACGGAGGGTGCGCCTAGGGGGTAGGGCACGCCCCCACCCTTGTGGACCCCCCGTGCACCTCCTAACCTAATTCTTTCGCCTAGATATTCCCAAATATCCCCAAACCACCAGAGGCATCCACGTAAACACTTTTCCACTGCCACAACCTTCTGTACCCGTGAGATCCCATCTAGGGAACTTTTTCGCCACCCTGCCGGAGGGGGATTCGATCACGGAGGGCTTCTACATCAACCCTATTGCCCTTCCGAGGAAGCGTGAGTAGTTTAACACAGACTTAAGGGTCCATAGCTAGTAGCTAGATGGCTTATTCTCTCTCTTTAATTCTCAATACCATGTTCTCCTCGATGTTTTTGGAGATCTATTCGATGTAATACTTTTTTGCGGTGTGTTTGCCGAGATTTGATGAATTGTGGATTTATGATCATCTTATCTATGAATATTATTTGAATCTTCTCTGAATTATTTTATGCATGATTTGATATCTTTCTAATTCTCTTTGAACCATCGGTTTGGTTTGGCCAACTAGGTTGGTTTTTCTTGCAATGGGAGAAGTGCTTAGCTTTCGGTTCAATCTTGTGGTGTCCTTTCCCAGTGATAGTAGGGGCAGCAAGGCACGTATTGAATTGTTGCCATCGAGGATAAAAAGATGGGGTTTTCATCATATTCTTGAGTTAATTCCTCTACATCATGTCATCTTACTTAATGCATTGCTCCGTTCTTTATGAACTTAATACTCTAGATGCATGATGGATAGCGGTCGATGTGTGGAGTAATAGTAGTAGATGCAGAATCGTTTCGGTCTACTTGACATGGACGTGATGCCTATATTCGTGATCATTGCCTTAGATATCGTCATAACTTTGCGCTTTTCTATCAATTGCTCGACAGTAATTTGTTCACCCACCTTATTATTTGCAATCATGAGAGAAGCCTATAATGAAACCTATGCCACCCGAGTCTATTTTCCATCATATAAGTTTCTATTTTCCATCATATAAGTTTCTGATCTACTATTTTGCAATCTTTTACTTTCTGATCTATAAACCAAAATACCAAAAACAATTACTTTATCGTTTATCTATCTCTATCATATCTCACCTTTGCAAGTAACCATGAAGGGATTGACAACCCATTTTATCGCATTGGGTGCAAGTTGTTTGCTTGTTTGTGCAGGTATTCGGTGATTTGTGCATTGTCTCCTACTGTATTGATACCTTGGTTCTCAAACCAAGGGAAATACTTATCTCTACTTTTCTGCATCACCATTTCCTCTTCAAGGGAAAAACCAACGCAAGCTCAAGAAGTAGCATCACCCCATAAGGCGGTTGGTGCCGTTCTTCTGGCGCAAGAAAGCTAATATCCGGATAAAAATTGTGTTAAAATTGCAGCCCAACACTATGAAAAAAATACACTTCCGTGATGATACGTGTTTGTCACAGTAGGTCACGTTTTATGTGTTTGTCACAGCATGTACATCCATCAAGATTTAATGACAGAATCAAGATAGTCATACATGTTCTGTCGTAGAAGTGTTCCATGACATTACCAAAATTATCATGATGGAAGTGTCCACTTCCATGATGATAAATCGCACGTCATAGAAGTGCTTTCGTCAAGGGATATCGACACGTGGTATCCATCGTAATGGGTCGCCGTTAAGCTACCGGGTTCCGGTTTGGACCCGATAACCCGTTAACAGCTGGGACCAATGAGGATTTTCCACGTGTAAAATTATCATTGGCTATAGCAACCACGTGTCAGCACCCGAAAAGGACAGATGTCAACCGCCCAATGGACAGGAGGCGCCTATGATACGTCGATACGTGGCAAGGCCCAATAGTGGCCCATTTAGATTAAAAAGGTTGGCCCAGTCAAAATTAGCGGGTTGGCCCATTAACGGCCTGCTTGCAGATGGACCATTCGCAGTTATGGCCCGTACGACTATTGTCAAATCAGACCATTCTAAACTTGTAATCATCGCAGCCCATGGCCACTTCTGGCCCATTAACAGTCCGCTAAGTATTTGGGCCAAATTACGGCCCGTGTGTTTCCGGCCTGTTAAAGGTCCTGCTTAATTTGGGCCCATTTATTTGCCATTGAAACTTTCGGCACATAAACGACTGTGAAGGATTTGGGTCATATTCTGCCATGTCTGACATTCGGCCTGTTAGAGGCCCACTGTAGATTTGGGCCACTTCCAGCCTGTTGTGATTTTTGACCTGTTAACGTCGGACGAAATCCATGGGCCATATGTGGTCCAACATCACATCGGGCCTATTAACGGCTCATATAAAAATGATACTAATCAAGATCGACTGAACTTCCGGCCTGTTAAAGGCCCATGTAGTAGGTCGGCACATTTACAGCCCGTTTGAATTTCGGCCTATGGACGATACGCATTGTAAATGGGCCACCACGAGCGGAGATACATTTCGGCCTGCTAATGACCAGTGGGTTATTTGGCACAATTAGGGCCCAATCTCACTTTCAGCCAATTAAAGGCCCATGTTATTTATGGGCTTGAGATATTTACACATCTTAACGGCCAATTGTTACTGAGGGCCCAAATACATTTACGCCTATTAAAGGCCCACTATGGGAACAGGTCTACCAAAAATATGAAAGCTTATGCTAATTTTGGCCCAGATATTTTTAGTGGGATACATGAAAATTATGACCCATAATCATTTTTAGCCCAATTGGAATGGGCCTAACGAATGTTGGCATGTTGGGCTCCTGCGAAGCTTTCGGTCGAATACATTACTAAGATAAACCTACACTATACAAAAACAACGTCGTAATTTCTACAGCCTTTGGCAGCACGATAAATGTTGTATCACAACAAAATAAATTCCAGCCATACAACAAAAGGCCTGTTGGCATAAAGTTTACAGTCCTTGCAGATAAAAGCACCATCAGATGTATAGAAGCACAGATCATTTGACCTGAGTGCTAATGTTTCAGGCTGTAGAAGCTGATGGAGCAGCATGATCATCCCCTTCTTTCCGCCATTGCTCTTGAACAACGAAGCAAATGTCTGATAGTCTGGTTTCAAAACCATTCATATCTTGACGACATTTGTCAACCACTATTCTTGTTTCCGAAACGACGTCCATTGGAGATTGGACTTGTGTCTGGAGCACAGATATATCACTCTCTCTAGCTGGAAGATTTTGTTCAGTAGGCAATTTGGTTGAGGTTAGCTTGACGACCAACCCAGAATTCCGCAGGAAGGTGCTCTTTGCACTGTTAGTGGAGAGATACTGACACACTGCAGCAAGAGGTGACATTGTGCCTGTGGTAGCCTTGTCACCTTCAGGTGGATGTGGCTGTTCAATCATTTGTTCCATAGCTTGCTGAAAGTTTGAACTTGTAGATTAGTGTACCAGATAAGTTACTAATGAGACAAAAACAAACAAAGTAGGTTTCATGTTTATACATAACTTATTTTGGTGAACTACTGTAATACATTAGCATGTGTTGTAGTGCCAACTACATAATAAAATCACTTTCAGAACATATGTCCATGTAGCATGCCTACTTTATTGTCTATTTCCTCACATTCGTTGACATGTAAGGACAAAGAGACATGGTTTAAAGTAGGATGAACATAGTATGACATCATTCATATCATGGGCAAACAGATATAAAACAAACATGCTATTGTATCATTGTGTGGGCACGTGAACATCACAACTAGATTACAGATCAAGACCAAAAGAATATCCTTCATCTCTTTTAGACCTTGTAAGGTGAAATGATACGTTAAGACAACTGTGTATAAAAGTGAACAGAGTAACTGACATTGTCTACAAACCAAGCAGTTAAAATGAACACGTCAAAGTAAGAAGCAGTTCAAAGGCAGGAGGAGTAAGGTCATACAATAGCGGCTTGAACTGGTGTGCTCATGCCCTTCATCTTGCTGGTGTGGCAATCCTTGAAGATTTGCACTGCATTCGGTTCAGGTTCTTTTTGGTCCGCACATGTTTTCCTCTGTATTTGGAACAAGTCAATATAGATATGATAATATGGCACAGAAAAAAGAAGGAAGTAGTAGCTATTTACATGAGCCTTGCAGTGTGCAAAGATAGCTACGAGATCCTGTTGTCTGTTGGAATTTCACTTACAACAGTTGGTCTTGTTCTTCAAACAGTTAGCCTACAAGAAGATACACTAATAAGGCAAATACGTAAATACAAGTTCAATATGTGATCTGATCAAATACATACCTACCTGGTACTTTGGATCAGACCGGTGTTCAACAAGGGTTGTCCAGTCTTCATCTGTAATATATTCCACTGGAGATGTCTAGGCGATTTCATTGTTAGCCTTGCCTTCAAAGTGAGTTTTTCTAATGTGATACCGATACTGTCGGAGAGCAGACTAAAAAACATGAGTGCATGCTTCTTTAGTTGCATCATGTTTCAGATCCAACTTGAACCTCATCTGTTGAAAAAAGAATGTGATTCTTATTAGGAGGAAGCTAGAAAGTATGAGACAGAGCAAGACAATATTACAAATTGCGATGAATAACATTACTTACGGGTAAATGGTCAAGGAAGGTGTTAAACTCGGTATCGTCTTTCTCATTCCTGTACTGGACCCATGTTGGGAGGATACGTGCATGACACCTAATGGCAACGGCTGCCTCTGATACTAACTTGGCTGACTCTGTAGCATCACATGGCATTTTTAAACCTGTCTCGAAATGGATCTCCATTCTTCCTCCTTTAGATTTTGTTAATCTGTCAAGCATTATCCCTGATGTTTGTTTCCGCTTACGCCGTGGTGCTAGTTCAACAATGAATATGGAAAGTGTTAGCACACATCAAATTGTGAGAGTACATATAAAGGAGCATGCAATTGCAACTTGACTCGGTCAGGTACCGTCTTGGTGTTGATGCTCATGAGGTTCATCTGATCTTGCCAAGTCCTGTTGTGTCAGCAGTGCTTCAGAAGTAGTGTTAGGTGTGAAGGCAGCTTGGGAACTGGCTAGTTGCGGAGCAAACGAACGAGTAACTCATTGAGATTCCGGTACAGTTGAAGCGGATGCTGCAGCTGGTGGAGCAGTTGATACTGTGTTTGTAGATTTAGCCGGTGCACTTGGACCTTGTACTGCACTATAAGTACCAGCAGAATCTCGAGGGCAGATCCTTTTTCGTTGCACCCGACAAGTAACACCATTCCCTACTATTTTCTTTTCCTTGCTCTTTTTTGACTTTGCCATGTCAAGCCGTACCCACAACACAAAAGAATAAAATCGCTCTTCGGAACTCATTGATGCATGATACAGAAAAGCAATACTTTGATGTAAGACAACCGTATGAGGATGCAATATGTAAGAAAAACAGGATGGCATGACATATTCACAGCTACGATGTGTAAACTAAGCAGAAGGATTTTCAAGAAAATAGAATTAATGCAAGCTAGACACCATATGAAAGATGCAACCAATATCACTCTGCCAAGTTAAAAGTGTCTTGTCATAAGTGGCATTTCGAAAAATTAGAAGCAGTACTACCTAGAAATCAATCCAAGATGCCACCACTATCTAACAGCCATGTTAAAAGTGTCCAATCATGAGTGACTGATGCGGGATACACAACAACGGTACTTTGATGTAATAACATGGTACGATAGATATATGCAGTGTATACTAGACACAGAAAGGCATGTCATATGCACATGTATAACGTATATACTCAGCAGGCGCAATTTAATCAAAATAGAAGAAATACAGTCTAGACAACATATGCAACATGAAACCAATTATCACATTGTCAACTTAGAGCAAGCACCTACGATGGGGGAGTACGGGAGATGAACTCATCATGTAGACTTGGGACTTCAGCTACATTAGCAGTAGCAGTGGCAAATCTAGAGAGTCTCTGTTTGCGTCGGTCCGGAGGACCACCAACATCCCCTAACTTACTCTTTTCCTTCCTCTTTTCTGATATTGCCTTATAAAGTCAGAACCACAAGAAGATGAATAAAATTAGCTCTCCATAACTGGTTGATGCATGATAAAGACGAACACTACTTTGATGTAAGGTAAGTGCAAGATAGGAGGATGGAATATATACAATAAAGACAACATTGCATATTCACACGTACGATAGGAGGATGGAATATGTATGAAAAACAGTAAGCAGAAGACATTTCAACAAAATTAGAAGAAATGAAAGCTAGGCACCATATGAACATGCAACCAATATCACTCTATCAGGTATAAAGTGTCTCATGGTAAGTGCCATTTCAAGAAATTAGAAGCAGTACAAGCTAGAAGACAATGCAAGATGCAACCTACATCATACTCCCAAGTTAAATGTGTCTTATGGGTAAGTGATTGTTGCAGGTATAAGTTGTAAGCTACGCAGATGCAATTCAACAAAAATAGAAGCAATAAAAACTAGACATCATACGGAACATGCAACCACATATAACAGTTCTAAGTTAGAGCAAGCACCTATGATGGTGGAGTAGGGGAGATGTGCTCATCATCAACACACCTACGTTGACTGTCCAGCCTTATGTTGTCTTCCGAATATTTTTGGGAGGATGGCGGAGTAGAATCTGTAGAGACCATCTGTTTGAGTTGCTCCGAAGGACCACCACATCCACTGCCGTACTAATTTCCTTTAGTTGTATTGATTTTGCATTGTGAAGTCAAACCGAGAAGAAAAAGGAATAAAATTCACTCTTCAGAACTAGGATGAAAGGCAAACACATGATATGAGGATGCAATATGTATGAAAAACAGAACATCATGACATATTCACACCTATGATGTGGTAACTAAGCAGAAGGCATTTCAACAAATTAGAAGCACTGCAAGCTAGACACCATATGAAATATGCAACCAATATCACTAGAAATTGGAAGCAGTACATGCTAGAAATCATATGCAATACACAACCAATATCACAGTGGCGACTTAAAGGTGCCTTATCATAAGTGACTGATGCGGGATATGCAAGGACAGTAGTCTGATGCAAGAACATGGTGTGATTACATATAGTATGTTCTAGAACCTGGAACACGTGTCATATTCACAGGCATTATGTGTAAAGTAAGCAGATGCAATTCAACAAAGTTAGAAGCAATACAAGCTAGACATCATACGCAACATGCAACCACATATAATAGTGCCAAGTTAGAGCAAACACCTGTGATGGTGGAGTTGGGGAGATGTTCTCATCATCTACACAGCTACGTTGACTGTCTAGCCTTGCGTTGTCTTGCGAATCTTGTTGGGAGGATGGCGGAGTAGAATCTGTACAGACCCTCCATTTCAGTTGCTCGGAAGGACCACCGTCATCCAATGCCATACAAATTTCCTTGCGCTTTATTGATTTTGCATTGTGAGGTCACACCGACAAGAAAAGGAACAAAATTCGCTCTTCAGAACTCATTCATGCATGATACTGACGAACACTACTCTGATGAAAGGCAAAGTCATGATACATGGATGGAATATGTACTAAAAACTGGGCGGCTTGACATATTCACACCTATGATGTGGTAACTAAGCAAAAGGCACTTCGACAAATTAGAAGCACTGCAAACTAGACACCATATGGAAGGTGAAATCAATATCACTCTGCCAAGTTAAACTGTCTCGTCATAGGTGGCGTTCATCAAACTAGAAGACCTACATGCTAGAAATCATATTCAAGACGCAAACCAATATCACACTGCCAACTTAAACGTGTCTGAAAGTGCAACTAATCCCCGGGTGGTTTTGGTAATTCATAAAAACATATAGCTCATTGAACTAATATCCATTCAAGATTAATGTTTCAGAAAGTTCAACGATTGGTATGGCATGGACAAGAGATGTGGACCCTTCAAAATGCTAAGGACACATATTGGCAAAAGCTCAAGACTCTACATTTTCATTTTAGTGATCCAAGATCACATTGAGTCCATAGGAAAAGCCAATACTATTAAAAGGGATGAGGTGTTGCTTAATAGCTTGCTTGCTCAAAATGCTTAGTGATATGCTCCAAAAGCCCTCAACCACTTTCTCATTTCCACATATGTCCTAAACCTAAAGTCAAACTCAGCCCCACCTATTTGATCTATATGGCGCCGCCGAGTTCACTTGACATAGCCATATGTAATGCCCACGATGCGGCTATATCTCCCACGTATCGAGGCACGACTTAGAGGCATAACCACATAGTGGTTTTGTCGCAAGAAGGGTCATCTTCACACAATCCCATGTAATGAACAAGAATGGGATAAAGAGTTGGCTTACAATCGCCACTTCACACAATACATAAATATCATCATACATCATTCAAAATACAATCATATAGACCGACTACGGTCAAAATCCAGAAGAAAATAAGACAACCCCAAATGCTAGATCCCCGATCGTCCCAACTGGGCTCCACTACTGATCATCAGGAAAAGACACATAGTAACGACCACGTTCCTCGTCGAACTCCCACTTGAGATCGACGCCATCATCTGCACTGGCATCGTCGGCACCTGCAACTGGTGTTGGAAGTAACTGTGAGTCACGGGGACTCAGCAATCTCACACCCGCGAGATCAAGACTATTTAAGCTTATAGGACAAGAGGTGCAAAGAGGTGGAGCTGCAGCGGCAAAAGCATATATGGTGGCTAACTTGCGCAAATGAGAGCGAGAAGAGAAGCAATGGAACGGACGTCATCTAACAATGACCAAGAAGAGGTCCTGAACACCTACTTACGTCATACATAACACAGACCGTGTTCACTTCCCGGACTCCGCCGAGAAGAGACCATCATGGTTACACACGCACTTGGTGTATTTTAATTGGATCAAGTGGCAAGTTATCTACAACCGGACATTAACAAATTCCCATCTGCCTCATAACCGCGGGCACGACTTTCGAAAGATAATACCCTGCAGGGGTGTCCCAACTTAGCCCATCATAAGCTCTCACAGTCAACGAAGGATAGACCTTCTCCAGGAAAGACCCGATCAGTCTCGGAATCCCGGTTTACAAGACATCTCGACAATGCTAAAACAAGACCAGCAAAGCCACCCGAATGTGCCGACAAAACCCGATAGGAGCTGCACATATCTTGTTCTCAGGGCACACCGGATGAGACATCCTACGAGTAAAACCAGACCTCGAGTTTCCAGGAGGGGGCCCCGCAGTCTTCTCAGTTCGGACCAACACTCGAAGGAGCACTGGCCCGGGGGGGGGGGTTAAATAAGATGACCCTCGGGCTCGCGAAAACCCGGGGGAAAAGGTATAGGTCGCAAATGGTAAAACGAAGGTTGGGCCTTGCTGGAGGAGTTTTATTCAAGGCGAACTGTCAAGGGGGTCCCATAAATCACCCGACCGCGTAAGGAACGCAAACTCAAGGAACATAATCCCGGTATAACAGTAACTAGGGCGGCAAGAGTGGAACAAAACACCAGGCATAAGGCCGAGCCTTCCACCCTTTACCAAAATATATAGGTGCATTAATTAAATAAGAGATATTGTGATATCCCAACATAACCATGTTCCGACATGGAACAAACTTCAACTTCACCTGCAACTAGCAACGCTATAAGAGGGGCTGAGCAAAAGCGGTAACTTAGCCAAACAACGGTTTGCTAGGAAAGGATGGTTAGGGCTGACATGGCTAAAATGGGAGACATGATATAGAAAAAGATAGGTAGCAGAGCATGGCAATAGAGCGAACAACTAGCATAGCAAAGATAGAAGTGATTTCGAGGGGTGGTCATCTTGCCTGCAAGATTCTCAGAGTTGTCGAAAGCTTAATCCTCGTAAGCGTACTCGACAGGTTCCTCGTTCACGAACTCGTCTCCCGGCTCTACCCAAGACAAGAACACAAACAAACGGAACCACAATCAACAACGAGGAATGCGCAAGCAACATGATGCAAAACATGTATGATATGCAAGATGTGATATGCGATGCATATGCGTGCTCCGGAAGGAAAAATGATGAACATGGCAGTAACTTGGCAAACCAAGCATGCCACTGGAAAGATGGGATGATTTCGGTCGAAATCGATATAAAGATCACCGGAATCGGATGCACGGTTTGCAAATGGCAAGCAAAACAAGAATGACACTAATCTGCGATAAACAGCAAGATAGCACTTAAAATGCAACAAGCAACAATACTACAACACCCCAACATAGCAACAAAGCACATGGCAGTAATCTACAGGAGATGCTTGACAAAAGATGAACACTGAGCTACTGCTAGTTCACAACATATCAAGCTCAAACAAGCATGGCAAAAGTGCAAAAGATTACAGGTTCACAGACTTAGTGAAAAACTGGACATGGCAGAAATCGGCATCAGGTAGCAATGTTCAGAGCATAAAATCAACATGCTACAGGAACTTAACATAGCAAAGCAAGGCATGGTAGTGTTCTACTAAACGCACATGACAAAAGTCCCTTACTGACCATAAGCCAAAAAGGACCAGAAGAAATGATGGCAAGCATGTAAACATAGCAAGTTTCGTTATCAGGTTTCAGACTTGGCAGAAAACAGAGCATGACAGAAATATTAATATGTAGGCCTCTTTGTGAGCTTGATGTACTCACTACAGAGCAATGCATGACAAACCAAGCAAACCTACAGCAAAATGGCATGTTTGTGAAGCTAATCATGGCAAGAACAATAGCATAGCATGCATGGATCAACTACAATAAGCTTGGCAAAAATGCATGTCATGTTAAGAATCTGCAAGAAATATTTTATAGCAAAAGTAGAGCAAGATTGAGTTATGCTATCGCACTCCATAATTGCAAACAATTGCAGTAATGGATCAATTACAACTATAGCTACAAAACATCCTTACTGAACATCTCCAAAATATGCATGGATCTCTCTGTAGCATCATGTTTACATGGCAAGAAAGTTACAGCAGACGAGGACTTAGAGAAATCACCAAGTCCCTGAAATCAGAAATATTACGGGGCCTACTTTGCATGCTTGTGCTAGTCACCACAAAGATCACAAAAATACATGGACTACACCACTGGAAAGATGGCATGGCATACTTCAAAACACATGTAGAGCTCATGCTCAAAAGATGCACAGAATAAATGATACAAAAATGACAAATCTCCAAGTTCTGATAAGAACCAGAGATTAACAGCAACTAGCCCTCTTCCAACGAAGATTTGGGCGTCAAGATGACCTCTAATGAAAATGGTGCGATTGAACAAAATGAAGAGCATCACGAGGCGAACAATTTGACATATTATACGCGCGAATCGGAGCTAAATACACAAAGTTACGGCATCGGGAACAGAGTAAGATACTGAGAGAAATTAAGACTTGGGAGAATTTCGAGGCGAGAAAAAGTCAACGTACGCAGAGATCTGGATCGAACGAGCTCTTCCAGCCCGAGCTCGCTCGCCGGCGGAGGAAGGAGGGAGAGGGAGCGGCGGCGCCGGTCGCCGGAGGAGCGGCGGGGCCGGGGGCGGCGGTCGCCGGCGGGGGCGGCGGCGGCGGCCCAAGGCGCGGCGGCGGCGGCGATGGCGATGGCCGGCGGCGGCGGCGATGGCGATGGCCGGCGGCGGCGGCGCACTGGCCGGCGGCGGGGAAGGCGCGCGGGCGCGGAGGCGGCGGGCCGCGGGGGCCGGCGATGGGCCTGCGGGCCGGCGGCGGGGCGAGGCCGGAGGCGGGCCACGTGGCGCTCGCGGGTTGGCCGGGCGGCGCGGCGGACGTGTCCGGCGCGGGCGGACGCGTCCGGCACGGCGCGGAGGGAGAGGGTTAGGGTTCGTCTGAGATTTCGTTTTTCGGGATGCCCACATATAAATAGGTAGAGGGAGCTAGGAGACTCCAAATGAGGTGCGGTTTTCGCCCACACGATCGTCATCGAACGACCTAGAGCATGGAAGAGAGTTTGGTGGGCTTTGGGCTGGTTTTGGAGGAGGGTTTTGCTGGATACTCCAAATGGACTTTGCGGATGCCCGGTTAACCGTTGGAGTACCAAACGACCTCCGAATGGAACGAAACTTGACCGGTAGTCTCCGGGTGATATAAGAAGACCACTTGACAAGCCTCGGTCCATTCCGAGAAAGTTTGACACACGCACACGAAAGAAAACAAGAGGGGTGCACCGGAGGAGATAGGAGCGCCGGATTGGAAAACGGACAACGGGGAAAATGCTCGGATGCATGAGACGAACACGTATGCGAATGCATTGCACATGATGACATGATATGAAAATACATGACATGACAAAATGCAAAACGAAAGACAAAACCCGACAACGGAGGGAAAAACATATCACATCGCCGAAAATGGCAAAAGTCGGAGTTACAAATATGGCAAGTTACATGCGGGGTGTTACACCATAGCCAGAAACACTAATCAGTTCGGTCTCACCGATAGGGATCTCGGTCTCACCGAGATGGGATTGCAAACTCTCTGTTTCCCTCCATAACGTTTCGGTCTCGCCGAAATGAGTGATCGATCCCACCGAGTTTGCCTGACCAAGTCCCTATTTGCTTACTACTGAAATCGGTCTCACCAAGTTCATGTGATCGGTCTCACCGAGATGAGGTTTCGCCCTAACCCTATCCCATCGGTCCCACTGAGTTGATCATGTCGATCCCACTAAAAAGCCTAACGTTCACATTTTGAACCAGGTCGGTCTCACCGAGTTTTACTATTCGGTCCCACCGAGTTAGGTAAATTGTGTGTAATAGTTATATTTTGTGTGGAGGCTATAAATACCCCCCACCCCTTCTCCATTTGTGAGAGATACATCAGGACGTGCCTACACTTCCACTACTCATTTTCTGAGAGAGAACCACCTACTCATGTGTTGAGACCAAGACATTCCAATCCAACCACAAGAATCTTGATCTCTAGCCTTCCCCAAGTTGCTTTCCACTCAAATCATCTTTCCACCATATCCAAATCTGTGAGAGAGAGTTGAGTGTTGGGGAGACTATCATTTGAAGCACAAGAGCAAGGAGTTCATCATCAACACACCATCTATTACCTTTTGAAGAGTGGTGTCTCCTAGATTGGTTAGGTGTCACTTGGGAGCCTCCGTCAAGATTGTTGAGTTGAACCAAGGAGTTTGTAAGGGCAAGGAGATCGCCTACTTCGTGAAGATCTACCCAAGTGAGGCAAGTCCTTCATGGGCGATGGCCATGGTGGGATAGACAAGGTTGCTTCTTCGTGGACCCTTCATGGGTGGAGCCCTCCGTGGACTCGCGCAACCATTACCCTTCGTGGGTTGAAGTCTCCATCAACGTGGATGTACGATACCACCACCTATCGGAACCATGCCAAAAATATCCGTGTCTACATTGTGTTTGCTCCCTCCAAACTCCTCCCCTTTACATTCATATGCAATGATTTACATTCCACTGCTATACTCTTAGAATTGCATGTGTAGGTTGATTGCTTGACTTGTGTTAAGTTGCTAAAATCTGCCAAAACATAAACTTGGGAAAAGGCGAGATTTTATTTGGTCAAGTAGTCTAATCACCCCCCCTCTAGACATACTTTAAATCATACAAGTGGTATCAGAGCTTTGGTCTCCATTTGCCTTGATTTTCATAGATTTGGTGATCATAGCCTTGGTTTCACAACCTGGGAGAGTATGGCGTCTAGCGAGGGAAATTACCACAGTAGAGGTCCTTACTTTGATGGTACTAATTTTGCTAGTTGGAATCATAAGATGAAAATGCATATTCTTGGACATAACCCTGCCGTTTGGGCTATTGTGTGTATTGGTTTGCAAGGTGAATTCTTCGATGGAAGGGAACCGAATCGTGAAGCTACCGCTGAAGAATTGAAGATGTTGCAATACAAAGCTCAAGCTTGCGATATCCTCTTCAATGGATTGTGCCCCAAGAATTCAACAAAATCAGTCGTCTTGAGAATGCAAAGGAAATTTGGGATACTTTGATTACTATGCACGAAGGTACCGACTCCGTCAAGGAATCCAAATTGGGTGTGCTTCAAAGTCAACTTGACAAGTTCACAATGAAGGATGGTGAAGGTGTCGCTGAAATGTACTCTAGGCTTGCTCTCATCACAAATGAGATTGCTGGCTTAGGAAGTGAAGAGATGACCGATAGATTCATCATCAAGAAGATCCTAAGAGCCTTGGATGGAAAATATGATACCGTTTGCACATTGATCCAAATGAAGCCCAATTACAAAGATCTCAAACCAACAGAAGTCATTGGTAGAATTGTTGCTCATGAGATGTCACTCAAGGATAAAGAAGAGCTTCACAACAAGTCTAGTGGTGCTTACAAAGCTTCATGTGATGCTCCTACATCATCAAGTGAGAAACAAGTCTTTAATGAGGAATTGGGCTTAATGGTGAAAACTTCAACAAGTTCTACAAGAGTAGAAGCAAAGAAAGAAGTTCCAAGTCAAGGTCCTACGATGACAAAAGATCTTCTAGTCATGAACGTAATTGCTACAATTGTGGAAGACCCGAACACTACTCCAATGAGTGTACGGCTCCCTACAAAAAGAAGAGAAGACTCACCGAAATGGAGAAGTAGAAGAGAAGAATCACCTCCAAGAGAGAGAAGGAGTAGGGATGATCGTTATGAACGAATAACCTCTCGCGGAAGCAAGGATCCGGAAAGGAAGGACAAGTCATCAAGGAGCTATACAAAATGAAGACATCAAGCTCATGTTGGTGAATGGGTATCCAGTTCCGACTCCGACAACCACTTCGAGAGAAGTTATCACTCCGACTCCGAATATACTCAAGGTGAAGGTGTTGCTGGTCTAGCACTTGTGTCAACCAACTCCTGTGACATATTTGACTCACCAAATGAAGGAATTGGAAGATGCTTCATGGCTAAAGGCCCAAAGGCATCACACCCCGAGTATGTTGATTTCAATAGTGCTGAAGATGATTTGCTAGGTGATGATGGTTTACTTGTTGACAACTCTAGTAATGAAAACTATGATGAACTTGCTATTAATCATGCTAATCAAGATAAAACGAATGACGATGATAAGAAGGAGATTGAGTGTCTAACTAAAGAACTAAACACTCTTAAGTTAGCTTATGAAACTACCTTAGAAGATCATGGAGAGCTTTTAAAGACTCATGAGAAGCTACGCTTTGAAAAGCTCAACCTAGAGCAAGAGGATGGGTTCTTAAAAGCAATCAATGATGATCTTCGTAAGAAATGTTCTTCTTACATTGCCAAGCGTTTACTCTTTTCCACTTACATGCCACAAGTAAAATCTAGCAACAAGAGTAAGAAAGATTCTTCTTCTAGTAGTAACAGTAGTCATGCTAAATCAAATATTGTTGCTTCTAGTAGTTCTCTTGATTCCACCAATGATTCTCTTAGACAAGTTACACTTGAGCAAGAAAATAGCTTATTGAAGGGAATTATAGAGAAAGGTGTTTACAAGAGCCTTGCCGGAAGTAAGCAATTTGAGGAAATTGTACGAAAGCAAGGAAGGCACCGGAAGAATCAAGGTGTTGGTTTTGAACGAAAGTTCAATGCCAATGGAGTTGAGTGGGAAGAAGATCAATACCCCAAGACGAAATTTGTTCCTCAACAAGAGAAGTATGATCCTACTTCCTTCAAGGGGACACAAGCTCAGGATGATCTTCCACCACAAGACCACAAGCTAAAAGGCAAGGACAAGCTTCAAGAGGAGATTGATTCATTTGAAGAAGCTCCTAAGGCTTTGGTCAAGTGGGTTCCCAAGACTACATCAAGTACAACTACAACTCCAAGGATTCCCAGCAAGATGATGTGGATCCCGAAGAAGAAGAACTAGATAGTTCTTGAGGGTGACTCCGCCAACACAGTTCACACATAATCATTTTGGCAAGGACAAGTGCAATCTACCTCCACATCTTGCACTAGTTCAAGGAGTCACAAACCCTCTTGTTGGTAAGTGAAGGGACAAGGTAACCTAATGCTTTCATGGACATCATCTTGTGTGTACTTCACTCTATGTCTATGGATATCCTTGTTTGTTCCTTGTGGGACTAACCCATGTTGGTATTGAAAGTGCAACTCACTCTGGATTTCTCCAAATGATCTACATCAACATTGAGCATCTACATCTTCAACACCTACATGAAGTCATCAACGACAAAACACAAGGTTAGTTCATCCCTCTTAGGGGGATATCACATCTAGGGGGAGCTTTACTCTAAGAATTGAGCTAAAGCAACTCTAATGGTGTGAACACAATGATGCTTTATGTAAAAGTGGTAATCCCACTTGTTCTTAAACAATGAGTATGACCTACGATCAAATGTTCTCATTTGACTCCTCAGTCAATATACTCATATATAGATGACCTAGTCATCGCCAATTGCTTGATAGATGCTAGAGTGTTTGTGCATGCTTTGCCACATATTTCATTTGTCATCTTATTGTGTGAGCATGCCGGATGCATAGTTTTGTTCATTCGAGGACATCCATTTGTTGCTTTGATTGTTTGGTCCTTTCTTTTGCCAAATGGAAGGACAAGAATGCCTAAGTACTCCCTCTAGCTATCTATGTTTTTCTCGTCTCAAACACTATTCATGCTACATCACAAAGTTTCATCAAGTCAGATTCGAACCCTCTAGGAGAGGAGCACTCGGAGCCACCAATTCGTCATAGACTTAAACTTGCAAAACCTCTTAGTGTATTTTGGTCTGGCCGATTCATTCCTTTCGGTCATACCGAGTTCATTGAGTTGATCTAGGTTTCAATCTCGGTGCAACCGATTTGAACAGTTCGGTCACACCGAGTTGCAGTAACCGCTTGCGATTCTGCATCTCGGTGCCACCGAGTCGTTCCACTAGGTCACACCGACAGGGTCTGGATATATATACCCACTGGTCGAATTTTGGAAATTTCTCCGAAACCCTTCGCCCGCGCCTGTCCAGCTCTGCCGACTCGAGGTCTCCGGATCTTCTCCTCCGTCGCCAGCGACCTCCTGCCGCTGGTCTCCACTGATGACCCACAAGTATAGGGGATTTATCGTAGTCCTTTCGATAAGTAAGAGTGTCGAACCCAACGAGGAGCGGAAGGAAATGATAAGCGGTTTTCAGCAAGGTATTCTCTGCAAGCACTGAAATGATAGGTAACAGATAGTTTTGTGATAAGATAATTTGTAACGAGCAACAAGTAACAAAAGTAAATAAAGTGCAGCAAGGTGGCCCAATCCTTTTTGTAGCAAAGGACAAGCCTGGACAAACTCTTATATTGAGAAAAGCGCTCCCGAGGACACATGGGAATTATCGTCAAGCTAGTTTTCATCACGTTCATATGATTCGCGTTCGGTACTTTGATAATTTGATATGTGGGTGGACCGGTGCTTGGGTGCTGCCCTTACTTGGACAAACATCCCACTTATGATTAACTCCTATTGCAAGCATCCGCAACTACAAAAGAAGTATTAAGGTAAACCTAACCATAGCATGAAACATATGGATCCAAATCAGCCCCTTACGAAGCAACGCATAAACTAGGGTTTAAGCTTCTGTCACTCTAGCAACCCATCATCTACTTATTACTTCCCAATGCCTTCCTCTAGGCCCAAATAATGGTGAAGTGTCATGTAGTCGACATTCACATAACACCACTAGAGGATAGACAACATACATCTCATCAAAATATCGAACGAATACCAAATTCACATGACTACTAATAGCAAGACTTCTCCCATGTCCTCAGGAACAAACATAACTACTCACAAAGAATATTCATGTTCATAATCAGAGGAGTATTAATATGCATAAAGGATCTGAACATATGATCTTCCACCAAATAAACCAACTAGCATCAACTACAAGGAGTAATCAACACTACTAGCAACCTACAGGTACCAATCCCAGACTTAGAAACAAGAATTGGATACAAGAGATGAACTAGGGTTTGAGAGGAGATGGTGTTGGTGAAGATGTTGATGGAGATTGGCCCCCTCCCGATGAGAGGAGCGTTGGTGATGACAATGGCGATGATTTCCCCCTCCCGGAGGGAAGTGTCCCCGGCAGAACAGCTCCGCCGGAGCGCTAGATTGGTTCCGCCAAGGTTCCGCCTCGTGGCGGCGGAGTCTCATCCCGAAAGCTTGCCTCTAATTTTTCTTCGAACGAAAGACTTCATATAGCAGAAGATGGGCACCGGAGGGCCAACAGGGGGCCCACGAGGCAGGGGGCGTGCCCAGGGGGGTAGGGCGCGCCCCCCACCCTCGTGGCCAGGGTGTGGACCCCCTCTGGTATTTCTTCCGCTCAGTATTTTTCATTATTTCCAAAAACAACTTCTGTGGAGTTTCAGGACTTTTGGAGTTGTGCAGAATAGGTCTCTAATATTTGCTCCTTTTCCAGCCCAGAATTCCAGCTGCTGGCATTCTCCATCCTTATGTAAACCTTGTAAAATAAGAGAGAATAGGCATAAGTATTGTGACATAATGTGTAATAACAGCCCATAATGCAATAAATATCAATATAAAAGCATGATGCAAAATGGACGTATCAACTCCCCCAAGCTTAGACCTCGCTTGTCCTCAAGCGGAAGCCGATAACGATAAATATGTCCACATGGTTAGAAGTAGAGGTGTCGATAAAATAAAATACGGACATGAGGGCATCATGATTATTCTCATAACAGCAACATATATGGATAATGTCATATGATTTCTTATCCTCAAGTAATAATCTATTCACAATGCAAAGTATGAATCAGAAACTTTATTGAGAACTAACAAACTATAATCTCAGTCATTGAAGCAATTGCAATTTATCATAGCACCAGAAAGAGTCTATGTCAGAGCTTTTCAGCAAGTCCACATCCTCAACTATCATTTAGTCTTTCACAATTGCTAACACTCACGCAATACTTGTGGTTACGGAGTTTCAATCGGACAAGGAGAAAGATAGGGGCTTATAGTTTTGCCTCCCAGCCTTTTACCTCAAGGGTAATGTCAACAATAATAGTTCATGCTAACTTACATCCAATTATATATATATATATATATATATATATATATATATATATATATATCAGGATCTTTCCAACACACTGTACTTGCCAAAGGATAAAATGTAAAAAGGAAAGGTGAAGATCACCATGACTCTTGCATAGGGTAGAAGATAAAAGTAAAAGATAGGCCCTTCGCAGAGGGAAGCAGAGGTTGTCATGCGCTTTCAGGGTTGGATGCACAAAATCTTAATGCGAAAGAACGTCACTTTATATTGCCACTTGTGATATGGACCTTTATTATGCAGTCCATCGCTTTTATTTCTTCCACATCACAAGATCGTATAAAGCTTATTTCCTCCACACTAATCAATCATACATACTTAGAGAACAGTTTTTATTGCTTGCACCAATGATAACTTACTTGAAGGATCTTACTCAATCCATAGGTAGATATGGTGGACTCTCATGGCAAAACTGGGTTTAAGGGTTTTTGGAAGCACAAGTAGTATCTCTACTTGGCGCAAAGAATTTGGCTAGCATGAGGGGGAAAGGAAAGCTCAACATGTTGGATGATCCATAACAATATACTTTATTTCAGATATAAGAAAACATAACCCATTACGTTGTCTTCCTTGTCCAACATCAACTCTTTAGCAAGTCATATTTTAATGAGTGCTCACAATCATAAAAGGTGTCCAAGATAGTATATTTATATGTGAAACCTCTCTTTCTTTATTACTTCCTATTAATTGCAACGATGACAAAAACTAAATTTGTCAACTCTCAACAACTTTTAATCATCATACTTTTTCTATGTGAAGTCATTACTCTCCATAAGATCAATATGATCTCTTTTTATTTCTTTTTTTTTATTTTCTCTTTTCTTTTATTCACTCAAGATCATAGCAAGATAATCAAGCCCTTGACTCAACACTAATCTTTATTATATAACTCACGGACTCGATTACATAGAGGGACCGTAAAGCAAAACTCAAAACTAGATCATACCAAAAACTTTATTTTACTAGATCAAGATAATACTAAAAAGTATCGAACTAAGAAAAATGGTAAAGATAGGAGTGTGATGGTGATACAATACCGGGGCACCTCCCCCAAGCTTGGCAGTTGCCAAGGGGAGTGCCCATACCCATGTGATTATATCTCCTTCTTCGGAGGTGATGGTGTGATATTCTTAGCGATGATACTCCTCAGGATACGATTCTCTTCCTCAAGCTTACTGAGTTGCTACTTGAGATCCATTATCTTCTTACGGAGCTTACCCATGATGGTTAAAGCTCCTTGCACCCATGGATGCTGCATAGCTGCGGGAGAACAAGTAACTCTCTTTTTCAAATTTTCGTAAGAGAGAAATTTAACATTGGAGGGGATGACCAAGTTTGGGATAGCTGAGCTATGTAGTTCCCCCATTGTGAAGCCTGTCTGAAAACGAGAAGTAACTTCTTGATCTTCCATGGCATCTATCCTTTTCGAGTCAGCTTCCATCTCTTCCTCCGTTGAGGGCCCAAAGTGATAGGCATCCCTGTTTGCCCCTGGACTTGGTGTCGGATGAGACACCCGACTCTCCCCAACTGACTCTTGAGAAGACATCTTGCTCTAATCTGCGGCAGAAAACAGCTCGAAACAAGAACAGAGAACAATTGTGTGATACAGGAGTCAAAACCTTCGGGAGAATATATAATGAATTTTTACCGACCAAAATACGTAAGGTGCAAGAAAATGGAGCCCGGAGAGCACACGAGGTGCCCACGAGGCAGGGGCGCGCCCAGGGGGTAGGGCGCGCCCTCCACCCTCGTGGAGCCCTCGTGTCCTTCCCGGACTGCTTCTTATTTTTCTATTATTCTAAATATTCCAAAACGGAGAAAAATTGCCATTAGAACTGTTTTGGAGTTAGTTTACTTATAGTACCACATACCTATTCCTTTTCGGAGTCTGAAACGTTCTGGAAAGTGTCCCTTATGTATTCCTCCGGGGTTACGGTCTCAATAACATTGGTTTCAACATTTATAGGATTACCTGAGATATAATGTTTGATTCCTTGACCGTTCACCACCTTCGGATTTGTGCCTTCAAAGTTGTTGATTTTTATAGCACCGGAACGATAAACCTCCTCGATAACGTAAGGACCTTCCCATTTAGAGAGAAGTTTTCCTGCAAAAAATCTTAAACGAGAGTTGTATAGCAATACATTATCATCTACATTAAACTCACGCTTTTGTATTCTTTTGTCATGCCATCTTTTAACTTTTTCTTTAAACAACTTGGCATTCTCATAGGCTTGGGTTCACCATTCATCAAGTGAGCTAATATCATATAACCTCTTCTCACCGGCAAGTTTGAAATCATAGTTGAGCTCTTTAATGGCCCAATATGCCTTATGTTCTAGTTTGAGAGGTAAGTGACATGCATTTCCATAAACCATTTTATACGGAGACATACCCATAGGATTTTATATGCAGTTCTATAGGCCCATAATGCATCATCAAGATTCTTGGACCAATTCTTTCTAGATCTATTAACAGTCTTTTGCAAAATTAATTTGAGCTCTTTATTACTCAATTCTACTTGACCACTAGACTGTGGGTGATAAGGAGATGCAATTCTATGATTAACATCATACTTAGCAAGCATTTTACGGAAAGCACCATGAATAAAATGTGAACCACCATCAGTCATTAAATATCTAGGGACTCCAAACCTCGGAAAAATAACTTCTTTAAGCATCTTAATAGAAGTGTTATGATCAGCACTACTAGTTGGAATAGCTTCTACCCACTTAGTAACGTAATCAAGAGCAACTAAAATATGTGTATACCCACTAGAGGCAGGAAACGGTCACATGTAATCAAAGCCCCAAACATCAAATGGTTCAATAACAAGTGAATAATTCATAGGCATTTCTTGACGTCTACTGATATTACCAATTCTTTGACATTCATCACAAGATAAGACAAACTTACGGGCATCCTTGAAGAGAGTAGGCCAATAAAAACCGGATTGCAATACCTTATGTGCAGTTCTATCTCCAGCATGGTGTCCTCCATAAGCCTCAGAGTGACACTTGCGTAGGATCTGTTCCTGTTCATGCTCAGGCACACAACGTCTAATAACACTATCTACTCCTTCTTTATAAAGATGCGGGTCATCCCAGAAGTAATGTCTCAAATCATAGAAAAACTTTTTCTTTTGCTGGTATGTGAAACTAGGTGGTATGAATTTAGCAACAATTTAATTAGCATAATCAGCATACCATGGAGCAGTACGAGAAGCATTTACGACATTTAATTGTTCATCAGGAAAGCTATCATCAATAGGTAGTGGGTCATCAAGAACATTTTCTAACCTAGACAAGTTATCTGCAACGGGGTTCTCAGCTCGCTTTCTATCAATAATATGCAAATCAAATTCTTGTAGCAAGAGGACCCATCTAATAAGTCTAGGTTTAGCATCCTTCTTTTCCATAAGATATTTAATAGCAGCATGATCCGTGTGAATAGTTACTTTAGAATCAACAATATAAGGTCTGAACTTATCACAAGCAAATACAACTGCTAAGAATTCTTTTTCAGTAGTAGCATAATTTCTCTCAGCACTGTCTAGAGTTTTACTAGCATATTGAATAACATTTAATTTCTTATCAACTCTTTGCCCTAGAACAGCACCTACAGCATAATCACTAGCATCGCACACAATTTCAAAGGGTAAATTCCAATCAGGTGGCTGAACAATAGGTGCAGAAATCAATGCTTTCTTAAGTATTTCAAATGCTTCTACACAATCATCATCAAAGACAAATGGTATATCTTTCTGTAATAAATTAGTCAGAGGCCGAGAAATTTTTGAGAAGTCCTTAATGAACCTCCTATAAAACCCGGCATGACCAAGAAAACTTCTTATACCTTTGATGTCCTTGGGACATGGCATCTTTTCAATAGCATCAACTTTAGCTTTATCAACTTCAATACCTCTTTCAGAAATTTTATGCCCAAAGACAATGCCTTCATTAACCATAAAGTGGCACTTCTCCCAATTAAAGACAAGGTTAGTGTCTTCACATCTTTGCAAAACTCGATCAAGGTTGCTCAAGCAATCATCAAAAGAGGGTCCATAAACGGAGAAATCGTCCATGAAAACCTCACAAATCTTTTCACAGAAGTCAGAGAATATAGCCATCATGCATATTTGAAAGGTAGCAGGTGCATTACATAAACCAAAAGGCATACATCTATAAGAAAAAGTACTGAAAGGGCAAGTAAAAGTGGTCTTAGCTTGATCATCAGCTGACACAGGTATTTGAGAGAAACCGGAATAACCATCTAGAAAGCAAAAATGTGTATGTTTGGATAATCTTTCTAGCATTTGATCAATAAAAGGTAAGGGGTAATGATCTTTTTTAGTAGCTTTATTTAATTTGCGGAAATCAATTACCATCCTATAAGCTGTAATAATTCTTTGCCGAATCAATTCGTCTTTATCATTAGGAACGACAGTAATACCTCCCTCCTTAGGAACACAATGGACAGAACTTACCCACTAACTATCAGCAACGGGGTAAATTATACCTGCCTCAAGGAGCTTTAGTATTACCTTTCTTACCACTTCTTTCATGTTAGGATTCAGGCGCCATTGGTGATCAATAACTGGTTTGGCATCTTTCTCCAAATTTATTTTGTGTTGACATAGAGTGGGACTAATGCCCTTAAGATCATCAAGAGTATATCCAATAGCAGCACGGTGCTTCTTCAGAGTTTTCAATAATTTTTCTTCCTCCTTCTCTGAAAGGTTAGCACTAATAATAACAGGGTATATCTTCTTTTCATCAAGATAAGCATATTTAAGAGTATCAGGCAATTGTTTAAGCTCAAACATGGGATCACCCTTAGGTGGAGGAGGATCCCCTAGGATTTCAACAGGCAAGTTGTGTTTCAGAATAGGTCCTTGTTTAAAGAACACTTCATCTATTTCCCTTCTTTCATTCATAAACATATCATTTTCATGGTCTAGCAAATATTGTTCTAAAGGATCACTAGGAGGTACGGCAATAGAAGCAAGACCAATAATTTCATCTTTACTAGGCAATTCCTCTTCACGGTGTTGTCTACGAAATTTAGAGAAGTTGAACTCATGAGACATATCACCTAAACCAATAGTAACAACATCCTTTTCGTAGTCTATCTTAGCATTAACAGTGTTTAAGAAGGGTCTACCAAATATAATGGGACAAAAGCTATCTTGTGGGGAACCAAGAACAAGAAAATTAGCAAGATATTTAGTTTTCCCACACAAGACTTCAACATCTCTAACAATTCCAATTGGTGATATAGTATCTCTATTGGCAAGTTTAATTGTGACATCAATTTCTTCTAACTCAGTAGGTGCAATATCATGCATAATTTCTTTGTATAAGTCAATAGGTATTGCACTAGCACTAGCACCCATGTCACATAAGCCATGATAACAATGATCTCCTATTTTAACAGAAATAACACGCATGCCTACCACAGGTCTATGTTTATCTTTAGCACTAGGTTTAGCAATTCTAGCAGTCTCATCACAGAAATAAATAACATGCCCATCAATATTATCAGCCAAGAGATGTTTAACAATAGCAATATTAGGTTCAACTTTAACTTGCTCAGGAGGTGTATAAGTTCTAATATTGCTTTTACGAACCACAGTTGAAGCTTTAGCATGATCCTTTATTCTAACAGGGAAAGGTGGTTTCTCAACATAAGCAGTAGGAACAATAGGATCATTATAAGTGATAGTCTTTTCTTCAACTCTAATAGGTGCTACTGGTTTTACTTCTATGGGAGGATTATATTTAAACCACTTCTCCTTAGGGAGATCAACATGAGTAGCAAAAGATGAACAGAAAGAAGCTACTATCTCAGATTCAAGTCCATATTTAGTGCTAAATTTACGGAAAACATCGGTATCCATAAAAGATTTAACACAATCAAACTTAGGTGTCATACCTGACTCCTTACCTTCGTCGAGGTCCCAATCTTCAGAGTTGCATTTAATTCTTTCCAATCAATCCCATTTGAATTCAATAGTCTTCATCATAAAAGAGCCAGCACAAGAAGTATCGAGCATGGTGCAATTGTTATCAGAAAGCCGAGCATAAAAATTTTGAATAATCATTTCTCTTGAGAGCTCATGATTGGGGCATGAATATAACATTGACTTAAGCCTCCCCAAGCTTAAGCGATGCTTTCTCCTTCGCGAGGCCAAAAATTATATATATAATTGCGATCACGATGAACAAGATGCATAGGATAAAACTTCGGATGAAATTCCAATTTCAATCATTTTTAGTTCCATGATCCCATATCATCACATAGCCTATACCATGTCAATGCATCTCCCTTCAAAGATAAAGGGAAGACCTTCTTCTTGATAACATCATCGGACATACCTGCAAGCTTAAATAATCCACAAACTTCATCCACATATATTAGGTGCTCATCAGGATGTAATGTTCCATCTCCTGCAAAAGGATTAGCTAGCAGTTTTTCTATCATACCCAAAGGAATTTCAAAGTAGACATTTTGATTTTCAGTAGGTTTAGTAGGTTCGGTAGGTTGAGGAGCAACTCTTTGCTCTACTGGTCGGGGTGAAGATACCCCGAACAAGCCCCTCAGAGGATTACTTTCCATAGTAACAAGTGACAATAAATTTCAGCACACTATATAAATTTTTCCTTACCAGATTCCACCTACCAAAGGCACTTCACTCCCCGGAAACGGTGCCAGAAAAGAGTGTTGATGACCCACAAGTATAGGGGATCTATCATAGTCCTTTCAATAAGTAAGAGTGTCGAACCCAACGAGGAGCAGAAGGAAATGATAAGCGGTTTTCAGCAAGGTATTCTCTGCAAGCACTGAAATTATAGGTAATAGATAGTTTTGTGATAAGATAATTTGTAACGAGCAACAAGTAACAAAAGTAAATAAAGTGCAGCAAGGTGTCCCAATCCTTTTTGTAGCAAAGGATAAGCCTGGACAAACTCTTATATTGAGAAAAGCGCTCCCGAGGACACATAGGAATTATTGTCAAGCTAGTTTTCATCACGTTCATATGATTCGCGTTCGGTACTTTGATAATTTGATATGTGGGTGGACCGGTGCTTGGGTGTTGCCCTTACTTGGACAAACATCCCACTTATGATTAACTCCTATTGCAAGCATCCGCAACTACAAAAGAAGTATTAAGGTAAACCTAACCATAGCATGAAACATATGGATCCAAATCAGCCCCTTACAAAGCAACGCATAAACTAGGGTTTAAGCTTCTATCACTCTAGCAACCCATCATCTACTTATTACTTCCCAATGCCTTCCTCTAGGCCCAAATAATGGTGAAGTGTCATGTAGTCGACGTTCACATAACACCACTAGAGGAGAGACAACATACATCTCATCAAAATATCGAACGAATGCCAAATTCACATGACTACTAATAGGAAGACTGCTTTCATGTCCTCAGGAACAAACGTAACTACTCACAAAGCATATTCACGTTCATAATCAGAGAAGTATTAATATGCATAAAGGATCTGAACATATGATCTTCCACCAAATAAACCAACTAGCATCAACTACAAGGAGTAATCAACACTACTAGCAACCTACAGGTACCAATCCCAGATTTAGAGACAAGAATTGGATACAAGAGGCTAACTAGGGTTTGAGAGGAGATGGTGCTGGTCAAGATGTTGATGGAGATTGGCCCCCTCCCGATGAGAGGAGCATTGGTGATGACGATGGCGATGATTTCCCCCTCTCGGAGGGAAGTGTCCCCGGCAGAACAGCTCCGCCGGAGCCCTAGATTGGTTCCGCCAAGGTTCCGCCTCGTGGCGGCGGAGTCTTGTCCCAAAAGCTTGCCTCTGATTTTTCTTCGGACGAAAGACTTCATATAGCAGAAGATGGGCACCAGAGGGCCCACAGGAGGCCCACGAGGCAGGGGGTGCCCCCAGGCGTGTACGGCGCGCCCCCACCCTCGTGGCGAGGGTGTGGGCCCCCTCTGGTATTTCTTCCGCTCAGTATTTTTCATTATTTCCAAAAGCTACTTCCGTGGAGTTTCAGGACTTTTGGAGTTGTGCAGAATAGGTCTCTAATATTTGCTCGTTTTCCAGCCCAGAATTCCAGCTGCCGGCATTCTCCCTCCTTATGTAAACCTTGTAAAATAAGAGAGAATAGGCATAAGTATTGTGACATAATGTGTAATAACAGCCCATAATGCAATAAATATCGATATAAAAGCATGATGCAAAATGGACGTATCATCCACCATCGTCAACGGAATCTTCGCCGCCGTTGTCGCCATAGAGAGTTCACCACCGTGTTAGGGTATGAACTCGAACCCTTTGTGCAATCTTTACCTATGATTCCTGCGCTTAGGTCAATGCCATGAATCTTACCACATTTGAGATACTTCTATCCAATCAAAAACTCCTTTAGATTAGTTTTGATTCGAAAACTTAGGGTTAGGTTTCCGCCGAATTCATCTCGGACCGACCGAGTTGTGGAAATCGATGAGGGAGTCCTGGATTAAGGGGTCCTCGGGCGTCCGGACTATGTAACATGGGCCGGACTAATGGGCTATGAAGATACAAGAAAGAGGACTTCTTCCCGTGTCCGGATGGGACTCTCCTTTGCGTGGATGGCAAGCTTGGCGTTTGGAGATGTAGATTCCTTCCTTTGTAAACCGACTCTGTACAACCCTAGGCCCCTCCGGTGTCTATATAAACCGGAGGGTTTAGTCCGTAGGGGCAATCATAATCATACAGGCTAGACTTCTAGGGTTTAGCCATTACGATCTCATGGTATATAAACTCTTGTAATCCTCATATTCATCAAGATCAATCAAGCAGGAAGTAGGGTATTACCTCCGTCAAGAGGGCCCGAACTTGGGTAAACATCGTGTCCCCCATCTCATGTTACCATCGACCCTAGACGCATAGTTCGGGACCCCCTACCCAAGATCCGCCGGTTTTGACACCGACATTGGTGCTTTCGTTGAGAGTTCCACTGTGACGTCATCAGAAGGTTCGATGGCTCCATCAGTCATCTACAACAATGGTGCCCCGCTGGAGGATTTCCTCCCCGGCCAGCTCTTCGTATTCGGCGGCTTCGCCCTGTGGGCCAACTCGCTTGGCCATCTAGAGCAGATCGACAGCTACGCCCCAGGTCACCAGATTAGTTTTGGAAATCTGGATTATGTCGCTGATATCCAAGGAGACTTGATCTTCCAAGGGTTCACAACTCCAACCTTCGCTCTGGCCTTAGATCCGGAGCACATCGCCAGGTCCGAGGACGGGATTATTGAGCCCGCCGGACTATCTGCGGCCACTAAACCCAGTACGGGAAAGCCGGAGGAAGTAGCGTCACTGGCAACCATCATGAAGCCGGACTCTTCCCCGGACACTGGCTCCAAACCCTCGGAGTCAACATCGTGTGAGCTCGGCCAAGGAGTTTCCCTCGCGCCGTACTCCACGGATTTTCTTCTCCCTGGCCAAACCTCGCCTTTAAGCGAGGCCCTGGACTTGATGCGATCCCTCGTCATTACAGAGGAGCAATGTCCGAACTACGCCCATCTCGGACTAGGGGTAGAGAGCGGGGAATTTTACGTCCCACCCACCACCCACTTCATAGCCACTATCGAGGACTTAAGTGACATGCTCGACTATGACTCTGAAGAAATCGACGGTATGGACGACGATGCCAGAGAGGAGCAGGCCGAAAACCTGCCGTTTACCGGACATTGGACGGCCACCTCTTTGTATGACATGTACATGGTGGACACACCCAAAGAGGGTAGTGACGATGATAAAGAAGATCCAGTCGAGGATAAACCTCCTGAGACACAGACAAAGCACCGACGCCAGCGGCGCCGCTCTAAATCACGCCGTGGAAAAGACAGCAATACCGGCACAGGAGGCAACAACACTCCGGACGGTGCCGAAGACAAAGAAGAACCCATCGAGCCGACCTCTGAACAGGACAACCGGGAAGATGACCAAGTTAGCCCCGATGAACAGGCTGAAAACGAAGACTCAGAGGACAGCAATTATCTTCCTCTCTCCGAGGATGAGGTGTGCCTCGGCAACGAGGATTTTATCATTCCTGAGGAACCTCTCGAGCAGGAGCACTTTAAGCGCCGGCTAATTGCCACTGCAAGGAGGCTGAAAAAGAAGCAGCAGCAGCTTCAAGGTGATCAAGATCTGCTCAACAATAGGTGGACTAATATCCTGGCAGTCGAGGAATACGGCCTCGAACGCCCAACCAAAAGTTACCCAAAGCGTAAATTGCTACCTCAATTTAACGACGAGGCCCTCGAGCCCGCACCATCAGCACATAATGCGGCTGACCGACCACCTCGTGGCCGGGACAAAACAGCAACTCAAGCCGAACACCAACCCATACTACCTCCCCGTAAAGGTAGAGATGTAACAGCTCGAGGATATACATATGACCTGCGGCAAGACCTGGACAGTAGAGCAGGTCAGACCAGATCGATCTATGGATCGCGGGGGCGTGCCCCGACGCGCGACGACGGCTATCTATCAGAACGTGACAAGCATAATCACGCCCGGGCTGAAAACCGCAGACGGACTCCATCCGAGCTACGTCGCGACTTGGCCTGACATAGAGGCGCCGCACACCCCCTCTGCTTCACTGATGAAGTAATGGAGCATGAATTCCCAGAAGGGTTCAAACCTATGAATATCGAATCGTATGATGGAACAACAGATCCCGCGATATGGATTGAGTATTTCCTTCTCCATATCCACATGGCCCGTGGCGATGATCTACATGCCATCAAATACCTCCCACTAAAATTAAAGGGACCAGCCCCGCACTAGCTAAACAGCCACCCAGAAAACTCTATTGGCAACTGGGAAGACTTGGAAGACGCCTTTCGTGACAACTTCCTAGGTACATATGTCCAGCCTCCGGACGCCGATGACCTCAGCCATATCGTCCAGCAGCCCGGAGAGTCAGCCAGGAAGCTCTGGACTAGGTTTTTAATTAAGAAGAACCAAATCGTTGACTGTCCGGACGCCGAAGCCCTAGCAGCCTTTAAACATAGCGTCCGAAATGAATGGCTGGCCCGCCACCTCGGCCAAGAAAAACCAAAGTCTATGGCAATTCTTACTGCACTGATGACCCGCTTCTGCACGGGAGAAGATAGCTGGTTGGCTCGACGAAACAATAGCACCAGCGTTCCTGGCACCTCCGAGGTCAGGGACGGCAATGGCAAGCCTCGACGCAATAAAAACAAGCGTCTAAACAACAATGTAGGAGCCCAAGACATGGCGGTCAACGCCGGAATCAGTGGTTCCAAATATGGTCAATGGAAGAGGCCATTCAAGGCAAACAAAGATGGCCCATCCAGTTTAGACAGGATACTGGACCGGCCCTGTCAGATTCATGGCAGCCCTCGCAAACCCGCCAACCATACCAACAGAAATTGTTGGGTTTTCAAACAAGCGGGCACGCTCAACGCCGAACGCAAAGGGAAGGGGCCGCCTAGTGGCGATGACGAGGAGACTCGCCAGCCAAACACCGGGGGACAAAAGCAATTTCCCCCCAAGTAAAAATTGTAAACATGATATCTGTGAAGCGTATCCCTACGAGGGAGCACGAGCGCATACCACGAGACGACTATGCCATAAGGCCGGTCGTACCAAAATTTAACCCATGGGTAGCATGTCCGATCACTTTTGATCGCAATGACCACCCAACAGGTATCCGTCACATGGGTTCGGCAGCTTTGGTCCTCGACCCAATCATTGATGGATTCCATCTCACACGAGTCCTTCTGGACGGCGGCAACAGCCTTAATTTGCTCTATCAGGACACTGTCCGCAAAATGGGCATTGATCCCTCAAGGATCAAGCCCACCACAACTACCTTGAAAGGTGTAACACCTGGCAAAGAAGCTCACTGTACGGGCTCAATCACACTGGAAGTCATCTTTGGTTCGCCGGACAACTTCTGAAGTGAAGCCTTGATCTTCGATATTGTTCCGTTCCACAGTGAATTCCATGCACTGCTCGGGCGGACCGCTTTCACTCGCTTCAATGCGGTCCCACACTACGCCTATCTAAACCTTAAGATGCCCGGTCCACACGGCGTCATAACGATCAATGGAAACATGGAACACCCCCTCCGTTTCGAGGCACCCGCGCTACTGCTAGGGCGCTACAGCTATTACTTAACAGTAGCGCGTTTCTAAACAAGCGCTGCAGCTATGATACTTAGTAGTAGCGCCTCTTTCTCTACCAACGCTACTACTATCATCACGTAGTAGTAGCGCCCTATTTTCTCCCCACGCTACAACTAGGTAAATAGAAATAAAAAATAAAAAAAGAAGTCAGATGCAATATTCATGGAAACGGAGACAAGTCCAGTGCAAATAAACTAAGTTCACAGAACCATCTCACAAGCATTAATGACAATACCACATTTAATATAACCACACAATCACACAAACTAATATAACGACAATGCATGGATAGATCATAGTTGATAAGTCTACTAGGTAGTCATACTAGCATATATATGGTTCAGCAGCCACACGCATGCATATGTAGTTCTAGATGATATCGATGACAACCATCATCCTCAAGCCTGGGCGGTGGGTGTTCCTGATAGTAATTAGGATTGCCTGTCCAACATGAAGTTTCATGCCGACAAGGAAGCTCTTCCACCCAACCGAGTTGAAGTGTGTGCGACCGTCCGTGTCCATGCCGTACGCACAAGTGGTGACGGAGCCCCTCGCGGTAAGGCGTATTCCAGCAGAGCCTTCTTCATCAGGCTGGATACCACAACTCTCAGATAGGCTCTTTGGCAATTTTGGAATAAGAAAACCATATCAATTAATAAGTAGCCTCACACATTCTACACTATCAAAAAACAGTACTACATTTCTGCTAAGCATGAATTCTACTAATAAGTATATATGGATTCTACACTATTAACAGTTCTTTGGATTCTACACGAAGCATATATATCATCGGATTCACTAAGCATATAGATCATCGGATTCACTAAGCATATATATCATCGGACTCTACACTAACTATAACAATAAAGCATTTATATCATCGGATTCACTAAGCATATAAGATTCACTAAGACTATATATCATCGGACTCTACACTAAGTATAACAATAAAGCATATATATCATTGGATTCACTAAGCATAGAGATCATCGGATTTACTAAGCATATAAGATTTACTAAGCATATATATCATCGGACTCTACACTAAGTATAACAATAAAGCATATATATCATCAGATTCACTAAGCATATAGATCATCAGATTTACTAAGCATATAAGATTCACTAAGCATATATATCATCGGACTCTACACTAAGTATAACAATAAAGAATATAAGATTCACTAAGCATATATATCATCGGACTCTACACTAAGTATAACAATAAAGCATATCATCAAATTACTACAGTAAATGCAACATACCATGATATGCCAATCAACCATGGTACTTGTCAGGCGGGTCACGAATGGCACCCCGACGAAGTCAGCACGTGACGGAATGATGTCCCATAGGTTGCACAACTCCTCCTCGCTCAACCTCATTCTTTGAGCTACGATGGCTTCACCAAGTGGGTCGTCGTCATCCTCATCATCCTCAACATCTTCATCATCTTTTGCTTTGTTGACATAAATCACGGCCAACATGGGTCTCTCTGCTTTGAAGGAGAAGCTGATCAACTCACCACCAGTGATACACATGTGGGCGATGAAACGGACCCATCCATCTCCTCCCACCTGCGTCATATTTCGTCCTTTCTCGACCTCCATAGTGTAGGGGCCCCCAGGAGCCTCAAAGGTCACAGAGTCTCCGGTCAGCTTGTTGAATTCTGACCTCACATTGCATGGGACGATCTATGTACAAAAAGCAAAATGATATATACACGATGTATTAATGCCAATAACACTAAAAAAATAGTGGTTACTAGTTTCATATAATTTATTACCACCGCATGAAGAAAACTAGACTCGAAGTAGATGCCGAACAGCGTGCCAGTTGCAAGGCTGCTGGCGCACCTTGACTTGCACCGTCGACATGGTGCTGGTGGTGGTGGCACCATTTCCCTAAAGCAATATGATTAAAGGATTAACGATCCAAAAAGTAAACATAAATTTTTCAATACACATCAGGTTTTGAATAATATACACATCAGGTTCACATCATAGAGAATACACATCAGGTTCACATGGCAAGCAAAATAACAACTAAATTGTAGTTCAGTTCAGACTATAACCTAATAAGATAAATGGCATATTGCCATTATTGCGCAAGCAGACAAGCAAAAGTAGTTCAATTGAGAGAGAGAACCCATCTCTAAACCCTAGAACACTAGGCACCGCCGCCGTCGCCACTAAACAAAAGCCAAGGCAGGACGAGAGAGAGAACCCCTCTCTAAACCCTAGAACACTAGGCACCGCCGCCACTGCTCCAGGGACAGCAGCCAATGAAGAAGAAACCAAGCCTCCGCCCTTCTGCTGCCCTTAATCTCCCCCTCGCTCAGTTCAGTTCAATCGCTCCCTTCTGCTGCCCTCAATCCCCCCTCCCGCCTCTACCCGCTTCCTTTTCTGTCTCCTGGATTCGACCAAGTTTGGCTGACCAAACTTGTGCATCTGGATTATTTCCTCACCTAACCCCTCTCTCTACTCTCACCTAACCCCTCTCAGCTAACCACAATCTTGCATCACTGAGGCTCGGCGCCCCGGGCTGCTCTCGCCGGGCGGCCCTGCTGCTCTTCGGGGCCGTGCTCGGCGGCACCGACGCCGACTACATGCTCTACAAGGATGCCACCAAACCATCAACACACGCTGCCTCTCCAGTCCTGTGCTAAAAATGGACAGAACCTGCATTAGCTTCACCGACGAGCAGAGCCGTACTAATAACTACACCTTCACCACTTTAATCTCCAACGGCAAGGGTCAGCGTCAGCGATGAACAGTCACAGTTCTTTCGGCAAGGGCAGCATAGTTCGTTCGATTTGGGTTGATTTGGATCCATCAGATACCCTGGCGAATTGCTGCCCTAATTAACTTGCCACCCTCTCCGCCATTCTCCTGCTCCTTCCCCTTCCCCTTCTCCCTGGCCCTCTTCTTGCCCGCTGCCGCCATGGCGGCAGCCGCCGCTGACTCCCTACTCTCTCGCTGCTGCTCCTCCCACCGCGCGCTGTCCAGCAGCTCCCGCCACCTCCTGTACCTCTCCTGCAGCGCTCCTGCCGCCCAACAAAAAGCCTATACTTCTCTCTCACCTAACCCCTCTCTCTACTCTCTCCCCAATCACGCGAGGAACAAGCCTGGAACACGTCGCATCGGAGCGTGGAGCCACCGTGCAATCCCTAAATACCTTTCCCCGACGCAAAATCCCAAAACATGGCAAGTCACCGCGGCGAATCGATCGAAGCGTAGCTAGCTAGTGGTGGCGCGCAGGGAGGAGGAGATCGAGGGGGACTTACGGGGCTGGAGCGTCAGAGGAGGCGAGAGGCGACCGTGCGTGGTGGCGGCGCACAGCGCCGTCGACGGGGGTGAGGCGGCCGGGAAGGAACCCTAACCGCGGCAGCGTCGTCGAGAGGAGGGGATCGACAATGTGAGGGTGAGGGGGTGGGGGGCGCTCGGGCCGGTTTTCTTTTCCTCTAGTAGTAGCGCTGGGTAGAGGCCGACGCTACTGCTAAGCCCACCAGCTGTAGCGCCCGTTCGAAACAAACGCTACAGGTAAGTGGGCTACCGTTTTTGCCCTGCGGCCCATGTAACAGCAGCGCAGCCCAAGCTAACGAACGCTGCTGATAATTAGTAGTACTAGCGTGTTTTCTACCCAGCGCTACTGGTAAATACCAGTAGCGTGGGGTCATAAACAGGCGCTACTAGTAAACTTCTATCTATAAGCACTTTCCTAGTAGTGGGTATACCACGGCTATCATAGCCGAAGTACAAAGCGGACTCGATAAACCGCATACCTTATTGGCCATTAAGCCACCGGCCTCTACTACACAAGACCAGTCAATTTCAGAGCTGGATTAGAAGTTCTGCCTCCATCGCTCGCTGCATATGCTCGCAAAGTTCACATCATGCATGCATAATTATGCACTTAAAATACCTTGGTCGTCGGCGGAGGCACAATGCGGACAGACCTACAACACGGTTCATCCTCCTACAACTTTTCTCCCTTCTTTTTAAACTATTTCCTATCTTTTCTCATAGATGAATCAAAACCTGTTCGTCCTATGGACCTGCAAGGACTCTTTCAGAGCCCAGTTCCGTCCAGGCAACCAAAGATTGCTCCTTTTCAGGAATCCCCTTCGCTAAGGCAAAGGCAGCGCAGACGTGCGACAGGAGGTCCAAAAGATTTTTTGTAGACCAAACACTCTATTTAAAACCTGGATATAGCCTTTTTCCTTAGCCTTCGACCCCTGGCATGTAAAATGACCTGGGTGGAGGTGTTATAATTTGTAAGATTGCGCTCGATGTATCAATCAGATTCCAGTGGGCATAATCTGTCTTCAGCACTTACTTTTCCTCATAGAACTGTATTTTACCTCTTCAGTGGTTTCACATACACACCTCGGCACTAATCGCCGGGGGCTCGATACGGCAACATATTAAATTTCCAACAAGTCTGAACAGCTCTAAAGCATACTTCGGCGTCACGAGTTTTGGCATTATATGCATCAGCTCTGGATCATATCTTCGGTCAATAGTTGGGTTGCCCGGCTCCTGTGCTTACTACCTTACGTTCCGCTCTATCGGCTAGGGTAGTAAAGGGAGAACTACTGCGATTGTGTTTCCGGTTCACCTGGTCAAACACCTCAGTAGAGAAAGCCGAAAACTGACTGTCATGATGCGGCGAGAGCTGGTGAACCACTCGGCGACTTATTAAAATATTTTGCGATTTCTTTCGTATAACACGAAGGTCCGTTTTCCGGTCACTTATGTAGCGCAGCCGTATTCAGACAACCGCGTACATACAAGGGGTTATACCGTAGACCCACAGTCAAACTCCTCTAGCTAAGTGAAGGTGTTAAAGCCCTATAGCCCGATTGCCTAGTTCGCCGCACTGACACCTCCATCACGGACCAAGACGTTGGGTCAAGTGTAGTCAGTTGCTATTCCGAACACCCCCGCATTATATGCGAGGGGGCTGAAGTCGACGACTGGCAAACCTTCAGATTATAAAAAAACGGCCGCACAGGAGGAAATGCCTTTCAGGAAAAAGGCATAAATAGAACACAGCCTTAATATATCATAATATTGCTATCACAATTCAGATACATTCACTCGAACATCATATTCTTTGAGCACCGACCCTCTATCAAGCGGGCGCCCTCTAGGACATCTTCAAAATGATGCTCCGGCGTGCGATGGTCCTTGCCCTCGGGTGGACTTCTTGCTGCCACATCGGCGGCCTTCATTTTTGCCCAGTACGTCTTGACGCGAGCAAAGGCCATCTGTGCACCTTTAATGCACGCCGACCGCATAACGGTGTCGATACGCGACACCGCATCGACAAGTCGCTCCACCAAACCGAAATAACTGTTCGGAATTGGATCATTTGGCCACAGCCGGACCACGACTTCCTTCATGGCAGCTCCAGACACCTTGTGGAGCTCGGCCCACTGGGCCATTTGTTCGTTCAGCAACGACGAACGCTTTGGCCCGTCGAACTATGACCAGAAAAGCTTCTCCACGGCACATCCGTCTTGCGCTTGGTAAAACTGCACCGCATCGACGACACTCTTCGGCAGGTCCAAGAATGAGTCTGGAGAACTCCACATTTGATTAAGCGGGGCATACTTCAAATCGCCAAATTTAGTATGTAAAAGAAAGGGCTTACTAGCCGCTATCTCCCCAGCTTGCCGAATCTCCTCCCGAGCCGCTCTTGACTCAGATCGTGCCTCTCGCGCCTCTTGTAAGGCCTTGTCGAGATCGGCCGTCTTGGCTTTGTTATCCTTTTCGAGTGATTTACATTGGGCAGTGGCATCCTTTAGCTCTCGCACCATGGTAGATATTCTCTCCTCGCACTGGCGCCGAATGGCCTGTTCGGCCTTCAAATCAGCAGCTGCCTTCTTGACAGCCGCACTGCTCACTCTGGCTTGCTCCTTGGTCCGGGCAAGTTCAGCCCGAAGGGTCTCAACCGCAGTAGCACCATCTGCAAGTATGCATGTCCTAGTATATAATTCTCAGCTTCGTTCTCATATTATATACATGCACAAGCTGACTGCCCCAAAACATACCTTGTGCCGCGTCGAGCCGCTTGTTAATAAGAGTAATGTACTCATCCCCTGACTCAAGTTTTTGCTTTAAATCTGCAACTTCCGCAGCAGTGGCAGTAGCCATTGACGTACCAGCCTGTTTTCAAATTAATCATGTCATTTCCTGAGCATATCTTTTTGATCATCTAATCGCCTCCCTGTGGAAGCCGACCAGAGTCTCAGGGGCTACTATCTATACACAGGCGCATTCGGCATGTAAAGAGCGGTTAAGATATTACATTGCATACCTCAAAGCCTCTTAGGAGGCCTGTGAAGGCTTCATTCAATCCGCTTCTTGCGGACAGAATCCTCTCAACTACCATACCCATTAAGGTACGATGTCCCTCTGAGATGGACGCATTTTGCAGCATGCCCATTAATGTATCCGGCGCCTCCGGACTCCTGGAAGCGGCTACAGGAGTACGAACTCCCTTCGAAGGTATATGTTTACTCGACCCTAGAGTCGTCTTCGGCTGTAAACCGGATTGTCCAGGGCCTTTATTGTTGGTCCCCGTAGGGGCTGGACACCCCGGACCCCTGACACAAAAGTATCATCTTCGGACGCTGCCTTCATCGCCCCTCGCGCCACTTGATGATCGAGGGAGACCCTCCTGGATGAAACCTCAAAGTCGTCCGCCCTAAGGGGCGAGGAAGCATGTGGAGGCGTCTCTCTTTCCATCATCTCCGGAAGCAGGTCACCCGAGGAGGAGGAATGTTGAGGAAGACTGTGGGCCGGACTGCAAACATATATTTGAGATGTTACCCTTGTGACCTGTAAAGAACGGGATATGTCTAAAACACCCTTGTTCACCTACGGTTCGGCTAAAAGGCTTGTCCTTATGGAGGAACTCTGCAGCATCATCTTCCGAACCGGATGACAGGGACACCTTCCCTCTCTTGGGAGCCTCTACCTCCAAATCTTCGGAGGCAGTCCTTTTCTTCCCGTGGGGAGAAGAGATATCAGCTTCTTCTTCCCCTTCGTCTTCAGAAGAGGGAGTTCTAGTCTCCCTGGACATAGCGTCCAGTGTACCTTTTGAGTGGAGGCCACCTTTGGCCTTGCTGCCCTCCTCCTTGACCTCCTTCACCGGCACTTGATACGGTGGCGGGGCCAGCATCCTTGTCAACATAGGATCAGCTGAGTTTTCGGGGACTGGAGCCGAACACCTAATTCGTTCCACCTTCTTTATCCAGCCATGGTCGAAGACAGGTTTCTCAATATATTGTTACGGGATAATCAACTAAGTTGTGTTCGGGAGTCGAGTGCTTACCGAGGTATCCGGATGGTTGCAGTCGAGGCCGATGTCCTCGGTTGTATCCGGCCACTGTTTTCGGGTCCCGAAGAATGACTTCCACATCCCTCTGTGCGTTGTGCCGAAGAAGTGCTGAATGGTCCATGGTCCTTCCGGATTGAACTCCCACAGGCAGAGAGGCCGTCGCTGGCACGACAGGACCTGGCGGATTAGCATTACCTGGATCACGTTGATGAGGCCGGTGTCCTTCTCAAGGAGACCCCGGATACGGCTTTGTAGCATCTGCACTTCATCAATTGATCCCCAGTCCAGCCCCTTATTAATCCATGATGCGAGTCATAATGGAGGGCCAGATCGGAACGCAGGTGTAGCTGCCCACTTGGTACCGCGGGGTTCAGTGATGTAAAACCACTCCCGCTGCCATAGGTTGGAAGTTTCTGTGAAGGAGCCCTTTGGCCAAGGAGTATTGGCAAGCTTGCTCACCATAGCACCGCCACACTCCGTTTGCTCCCCGTCGACTACCTTCGATTTCACATTAAAGGTCTTGAGCCATAAGCCGAAGTGTGGGGGAATGCGGAGAAAGGCCTCGCATATGACGATGAACGCCGAGATGTGAAGAAAGGTGTCCGGAGCTAGATCGTGAAAATCTAGCCCGTAATAGAACATGAGGCCATGAACGAAGGGGTGGAGAGTGAACCATAGCCCCCGGAGGAAGTGGGAGATGAATGCAACCCTCTCGCCGGATCTGGGTGTGGGAATAACCCGCTCCATAGTAGGGAGCCTATGGAGGATTTCCGCGGTCAGGTACCTTGCTGCCCGGAGCTTCGTGATATCCTCCTCTGTGATAAAAGAGGCCACCCACCGGCCTTGAAGGCTGGGTCCAGACATGACTGGGAGGCTTGAAGCGATTAAGTTGAAACCCGGGTGTTGGAGCTCGAGGTTGGAAAAGTTGAGGAAGAGGAAGGCGTAGAGGGGAAAGACGGGTCTATGCCCCCTTTATAAAGGCGATGAATATCAAACGCCTCCTCATGGGCCTTAAAACTTGCCTATTCGCAAGGAATCGTGCCGATGGGGCAGTTGGATTACCCACGCCCGTATTGATGAGAATCCCGCAATAAGGGGACACAATCTCTGCTTTGACAAGACGTGCCAATAAAACCGCATCTCAAAACATGGATCGGGAGGCTAAAAACGGTTCAAAATAATGACCAGGCAGGACCGTGATTTCACGCTACAAAAGTTGTCAGTAGATTGGACTCGTGAAATATTATACCCTCTCGGGTGCGTGTGGTACTTGTTTTGTAGATCCGGACACGTTTTCTATGTTTGAAGGTTGTTTTGGAGTATTCGGAGGAGGAACCCGCCTTGCAATGCCGAAGACAATCTGCATGCCGGACACATTGTCATTGAAGCCTGGTTCAGGGGCTATTGAGGGAGTCCTGGATTAAGGGGTCCTCAGGCATCCGGACTATGTAACATGGGCCAGACTAATGGGCTATGAAGATACAAGACAGCGGACTTCTTCACGTGTCTGGATGGGACTCTCCTTTGCGTGGATGGCAAGCTTTGCGTTCGGAGATGTAGATTCCTTCATTTGTAAACTGACTCTGTACAACCCTAGGCCCCTCCAGTGTCTATATAAACCGGAGGTTTAGTCCGTAGGGGCAATCATAATCATACATGCTACACTTCTAGGGTTTAGCCATTACGATCTCGTGGTAGATCAACTCTTGTAATCCTCATATTCATCAAGATAATCAAGCAGGAAGTAGGGTATTACCTCCGTCAAGAGGGCTCGAACCTGGGTAAACATCGTGTCCCCCGTCTCCTGTTACCATCGACCCTAGATGCACAGTTCGGGACCCCCTACCCGAGATCCGCCAGTTTTGACACCGACAATCGGTCTCACCGATTTGGCCCCGGCCATTGCACTTGTGATTTTTGGTCTGAGCAAAACTTACAAATCTGTGTGACCGAGTTCGGTTCTTAGTGAAACCCTAGCAATCTCGGAGTCACCAAACTGTGTCTCGGTCTGACCGATTTCACTAGTTTAGACTCTAATATTGCTTAGGTGTCACCGAGTATAACAAATCGGTAGTTCCGAAATGCTTTCTGCGGAAAACCAAAACTAAGTTTTTGACTCAATTGTTTTGCAAAATCTCTGCACTTTGTGATACTCATCCACTCTGTCTCAACTATATCTATTCACAGGGTCAGCTTTCAGTGTCAGAGATGTCAGACCAGAGTGACAGCCAGATCAAGTCTGAGGAGCACCAAAATCTCAGTGAGGGCACTAGTGCCTCCAATAGCAGTTATGATGAGGGTAGCAGAAACACCCCAAGCAACTTGCCCAAAGCAGCAACAAGGACAAGGAAGAAAAGAAATTCAGATTATGAAGATGAGGACTTTGTCATTGAGGAGGAAGTCACCTCCAAGAAGAAAGTGTTGAAAAAGGAGTAAGCTGTTGCTGCTGCAACCAAGCCTGGGTTGCACAAGAAAGCTCCTGCCAAGAGAGTGCCAATGTCCAAAGCCAGAGCCTCAACACAGGTGAGTTCACTCTTGAACCAAAGGAGGCCGGTGATGGCAAGAAGAGAAAGGAAAGGGTCAAGAAGACCATGGCCAAGGTGATTGGAAAATCCTCTATGATGAGAGACCCAGATGAGGATGAGGAAGAGGATGATGAAGAAGCTTCTGCACCAGCACCCAAGACTAAAAAGTTGATGGGGGATGCCATCAAGTTAGGGGCTGCTCCATCAAAGCCCAAGACTGCCCCCAAGGCTGCTACTGGTGCTCAAGCTTCTAAGAATGCAGCACCCAAGAGATCAACTAGTAACATACGAGCTGCTGAGAAGAACAAGGCCCGGTGCCTGGAGTGCAAGAAAAAGAAGAAGAAGAAGAAGCCCAGTGCTTAGGAAATTGAAGCCCAAGATCCCAGATCATGATGATACACATCCTGTGTCTAAGAATATGAAGATAAGGAAGGATGCATGTCTCAAATTCAGACCCCTATGCCACAAGAAGAAGGACTGCTGTAGATTATAGGTTCCACACTAAGGAACAACAAGACTTTTATGAGACTATTCTTCTGGACAAGAAGCCCATTGTCAGTGACATGAGATGGGTTGATTGGTCATACATTGATGACAATGAAGATCACTTTCCTGGAGTTCATGAGAGCTTCAGAATGGAAGGAGTTGATGCTTTTTTGGGTCAAAATTTGATCAAATGGAATGATGAGTTGATCATGCAGTTCTATTCCACAGCTCACTTCTACCCAGATGGCAAGATTGTTTGGATGACTGAGGGTACTAGGTACCAGTCTACAGTTGCTGAGTGGGCCAAGCTTATCAATGCCCCTGAAGAGCATGAGGATGACACGGATGTGTATGCCAAGCCAAGGAAAGGACACAACTCCATGGCACACATGTACAAGGAAATTCCAGATAAAGCCTTGGAAAATCATAAGTTTGGCTCTGTCTATTACCTTCTGTCAGGACTGCCCACAATCAATACTATCCTCAGGCACACATTGTTTCCCAAGTCTAGAGATAACAGGATGATAAGAGGACATTCCATAAATTTGCTGCATATGTTTGACATACCAGAGAAGTTCAAAGTGATGACACTGATTTTAGAGATAATAAAGAGGACTGCAGCTGACCAGAAGAGATCATGTGGCTATGCTCCACATATTCAGATGCTCATAAATTCCAAGATGGGCACAGACACATATTTGTTGGATAGAGAGCACCTTCCCTTGAGGCCTGATTTTGGGGATAATACTGTTGTGATGGATGATTCACATCCAACTTCTGTTGAGGTTCAAGAGAAGAGAGAGAAGGCACAGGCTGAAAAAGCTTCAAAGATTCCAGATCCTTCTGCAGTCAATCTCAAAACAAAGCAGGACCAGCTCAGCTATATGCTTGAGGCCACTGTGAGAATAAAAAAGGACTAGCTACCCTGACTCGAAATCAAGAGAGCCTTGAGAGGATCTTTGAGACAAAGATACATGACTTGGATGTCAAAGTCATTGAGATTCAGACTTCAGTTGAGAAGATACAAGAAGAGCTTGAGGACAGGAGTGGCAAGACAACCACAGATGCTTATCAGAGGGTGCCTAGAAGACAGAGGTTTGTAGCAGTGCTAGTGATTGACTCTAGGGCCACAACCTCGGCTCCTGCAGCCACAACCTCAATTGCCCCTCCAGTGGCAACCCCTCCAATTCCTCGGATGTCGGCCGAAGTCTTCACATATTCTGTTCTCTCCATGCCATCTTCGCACTCCGGAGCTCTCGGAGATCATGCTTAGAGTGTCGTATAGCACTATGCATTCTCGAGCTTTTTGGTAACTTGTTGCCAAAGGGGGAGAAAGTGTGTTTTGCTTCTTTTTGTCTCCTTGCTACTTTATTTGCTTGCTTGTTTGGCTGATACTCTACTTATGAGTGTGTGAGATACTTATATGTTCATGTGCTTGATCATATCATACTTTAATGCTTGTGCTTGAATGATGATATTCTATCTCTCATGTATGATCATTCACACTTTGTCTTGGTAATGAGTGCATATTTCACATTCTATCATTCTGAGCGCTCCACCAAGATGTATGTGACATGGAAGAGTAACCCATGATCCTAATCGATTGTGCATTTGCATTCAAAAGAAAATTTTAAATAATGCGCAAATTTAGGGGGAGCTCTTGCTTATCACATATTTCTCAAAGCGATGATGTATTTCATTCTTATTATCATTTGTCGAAGCTTTGATCTATATGTTGTCATCAATTACCAAAAAGGGGGAGATTGCAAGTGCAACTAATCCCCGGGTGGTTTCGGTAATTCATAACAACATATAGCTCATTGAACTAATATCCATTCAAGATTAATGTTTCAGAAAGTTCAATGATTTGTATGGCATGGACTAGTGATGTGGACCCGTCAAAATGCTAAGGACACGTATTGGCAAAAGCTCAAGACTCTACATTTTTATTTTAGTGAGCCAAGATCACATTGAGTCCATAGGAAAAGGCAATACTATTAAAAGGGGATGAGGTGTTGCTTAATGGCTTGCCTGCTCAAAATGCTTAGTGATTGCTCCAAAAGCCCTCAACCACTTTCTCATTTCGACATATGTCCTAAACCTAAAGTCAAACTTGGCCCCACCGATTTGATCTATCCGGCGCCACCGAGTTCACTTGACATAACCATAGCCAGAAACCCTAATCAATTTAGTCTCACCGATAGGGATCTCGGTCTCACCGAGATGGGGTTGCAAACTCTTTGTTTCGCTTATAACGTTTCGGTCTAACCAAGATGAGCAATCTGTCCCACTGAGTTTGCAATGCAAACTCTCTGTTTCCTTTTCGTAACATTTTGGTCTCACCGAAATGAGCGATCGGTCCCACTGAGTTTGCCTGACCAAGTCTCTGCTTTCTTATTACTGAAATCGGTCTCACCGAGTTCATGTGATCGGTCTCACCGATATGAGGTTTCGCTCTAACCCTAGCACATTGGTCCCACCGAGTTGATCATGTCGGTCGCACCGAAAAGCCTAACGTTCACATTTTGAACCAAGTCGGTCTCACTGAGTTTTACTATTCGGTCCCACTGAGTTTGGTAAATTGTGTGTAACGGTTAGATTTTGTGTGGAGGCTATAAATACCCCTCCACCCCCTACTCCATTTGTGAGAGAGCCATCAGAACGTGCCTACACTTCCACTACTCATTTTCTGATAGAGAACCACCTACTCATGTGTTGAGACCAAGACATTCCAATCCAACGACAAGAATCTTGATCTCTAGCCTTCCCCAAGTTGCTTTCCACTCAAGTCATCTTTCCACCATATCCAAATCTGTGAGAGAGAGTTGAGTGTTTGGAAGACTATCGTCTGAAGCACAAGAGCAAGGAGTTCATCATCAACACACCATCTATTACGTTTTGGAGAGTGGTGTCTCCTAGATTGGTTAGGTGTCACTTGGGAGCCTCCGTCAAGATTGTGGAGTTGAACCAAGGTGTTTGTAAGGGCAAGGAGATCGCCTACTTCGTGAAGATCTACCCAAGTGAGGCAAGTCCTTCGTGGGTGATGGCCATGGTGGGATAGACAAGGTTGCTTCTTCGTGGACCCTTCACGGATGGAGCCCTCCGTGGACTCGCGCAACCGTTACCCTTCGTGGGTTGAAGGCTCCATCAACGTGGATGTACGATAGCACCACCTATCGGAACCACGCCAAAAATCTCCGGGTCTACATTGCGTTTGCTCCCTCCAAACTCCCCCCTTCACCTTCATATGCAATGATTTACATTCCACTGCTATACTCTTAGAATTGCATGTGTAGGTTGATTGCTTGACTTGTGTTAAGTTGCTAAAATCTGCCAAAACATAAAATGGGGAAAGTCTAGATTTTTATTTGGTTAAGTAGTCTAATCACCCCCCCTCTAGACATACTTTTGATCCTACAGTGTCCCATCATAAGTGACTGATGCAGGATACACAAGAAGAGTACTTTCATGTAAGAACATGGTGTGAGACAGATATAGTATGTACCAAAAAGAGGAAGGCGTGTCACCATACACGAGGAGAATCCGTACAGATGCTCCATTTACGTTGCTACAGAGGACCACCATCATCGCCTTACTTATTCTTTTCCTTCCTATTTTTTGATTTTGCCTTGTCAAGTCAAACACACAAGAAAAAGGAATAAAATTTGCTCTTCAGAACTTATTGATGCATGATACTAACTAACACTACTTTCATGTAAGGCAGCCGTATCATAGGAGGATGGAATATGTATGAAAAACAGGACGACATAACATATTGACATGTATGATGTATAAAGTGTAAACGAAGCACAAGGTGTTTGAACTAGTTAGAAGCAATGCAATCTAGAAACCATGTGAAAGATGAAACCCATATCACTCTGCCAAATTAAAAGGTGGCCTCATAAATGTATTTGACCAAATTAGAAGCAATACATGGCAACATGCTAGAAATAATTTGCAACATGCAATGAATAAAGGTGTCTCATCGTAAGTGATTGATGCAGGATACATAAGAGAGGTAGTTTCATGTAAGAACATGGTTAACAGATAGATGTAGTATGTACCAAAAATAGCAAGGCATGTCATATTCACAGGTATAATGTGTAAACTAAGTAGATGCAATTTACCCTAATTAGAAGCATTACAAGCTAGACACCGTATGCAACATGCAACCACATATCACACTTCAAAGTTAGAGCAAGCACCTGTGATGGTGGTGTAGGGGAAATGCGGTCTTCAAGTACGGAGCTACGTTCAATATCTTCATTTAGGCTTGCTATTTCTTGAGAATCATGTGGGGAGGATGAAACTGCACTCTTTATAAGAGTAGCGCGTCTCATACTAACCCACAGGCGTGACTGTCTCATCATAAGCGATAGATGCAGGATACACAAGAATAGTAGTTTGATGTAAGAACATGGTGTGATAGGCAGATGTAGTATGTACAAAAAACAGGAAGGCATGTCATATTCACATGTATAATGTGTAAGCTAAGGAGATGCAATTGAAAAAATTAGGAGCAATACAAGCTAGGCACCATATGCAACATGTAACCAGATATCACACTGCCATGTTAGAGCAAGCACCTGGTGTTGTGGCGTAGGGGAGATGAGATTTGGAACTTGCACTGCAGTAGGAGTACAAGGAGAATTTGCAGAGATCATCTATTCCGGTTGCTCCAGAGGACCACCATCATTCCGTGCCATCATCCTTTTAGATTTTGCCTTGTCAAGTAAACACACATGAAAAAGGAATGAAATTCGCACTTCCAAATTCATTGATGCATGACACTGACAAACACAACTTTCATGTGTGGTAACCACATTGTAGGAGGATGGAATATGTATGAAAAATGCTAAGCAGAAGGCATTTCAACAAATTGGAAGCAATGCAATCTATACACCATATTCAAGATCCAACCAAAATCACTCTACCAAGTTAGATGTGTCTCATTATAAGTGGCACTTCAACAAATTAGAGGCAATACATATTTGAAATCATATGCAAGATGCAACCAATATTACACTGTCAAGTTGAAGGTGTTTCGTCAGAAGTGATTGATGAGGGATACACAAGAAAACTAGTTTGATGTAAGAACATGGTTAATAGAAAGATGTAGTATGTACCAAAAATAGGAAGGCATGTCATATTCACAGGTATAATGTGTTAACTAAGCAGGTGCAATTTACCCTAATTAGAAGCATTACAAGGTAGACACCATATGCAACATGCAACCACATATCACATTGCCAAGTAAGAGCAAGCACCTGCGATGGTGGTGTAGGGGAATTGCGGTCATCAACTAGAGAGCTACGTTGACTATCTTGATTTAGCCTTGCTGTTTCTTGAGAATCATGTGGGGAGGATGAAACTGCACTCTTTAAACGAGTAGCGCGTCTCACAGTAACCCACTGGGGTGACTGTCTCATCATAAGTGATCGTTGAGGGATACAAAAGAGCATTAGTTTGACGTACGAACATGGTTAATAGACATATTTAGTATGTATCAAAAACAGGAAGGCATGTCATTATCAAAGTTATAATGTGTAAAGTAACCAGATGCAATTTAACCAAATTGGAAGCAATACAAGCTAGACACCATATGCAACATGCAACCACATTTGATAGCGCGAAGTTAAAGCAAGCACCTGGGATGGTTGTGTGTGGCAATTGAGATCATCAACTGCAGAGCTATGTTTACTGTCTCCATCTGCTGACACTACACCCTTTAGAGTGCTGAAACGCTTAGTGCTTATCTTTGAATTACACTGGAGCAACTTCTGTCTTTTCTTTTGTGTATTCATCAACACTGCGTCAGAGTCTGAAATACCCATGCATAAAAACAATAGTGTGAGTATGGGTGAAGTGTGTGCACAAGTAGTATAGTGTAAAAGTAGCAGATAGTAGGTCGGTGAGAAATAAGTGACAGGAGACATATGATAGCTCTAAAACATGCATGACACACGAAATTACTAGATTCTAGGATTTTTAAATATGAGCACGGGGATGGCTGAGAAATGCAGATGCTCCTCCAGCACACCACAAGGTGTGGTCCTATGAAAATAACAGTCGACTGAAAACAGATAGGTTTGTCCATTTTTTCTGCATCGTCCGATTTACAAAGAACGGGCTGATCGCCTTCATCTACCTCCAGCCAGTCATTGTTGACGATCTTCCTTGAAACGCCAGTGACCACCGGCCCAGTCCCCTGCCTCTGCCCTCCCCTCGACCTCACCGCACCGCCGTGCTTGGCATGCCCCCCGGCCATCCCTTCAAGCCCCGCCGACCTCCAGATCGGGCGCAAGCAGCTCCTCCGCCCCGCACCCCTATGATAGACACCGATGCGTCGCTTCCCCGGCGAACAGGCGGACTAGGTGCTCCGCGCGCCTAAGCGGATGCTGCTTCTTTTAATTGCGAATCAACTGACCCTGAATTGAAATCCAGGCGGGCTACTGACCTCTAGCCAAGGTGAAATAGTAAATGGGAGGAAACCTTGTGCATTTAGTATCACGAAGAATACGCAGTAAGAAGCGCTCTACTAGTTTCTTTCGTGGGATGAATACGGTGTGAGCAGATACATAAGATTTGCATGAATAAGGGAAGAGGAGTACCTCTTTCTGCTGGCAGTGTTGTGTCCTCCTTCTGTTTTTCCAACGATCTTCTTGTGGTTTGCTGGAAATGAGAAGTTGCGGTGGACGGCGGAGCCTTGGACGAACCAATGGTCAAGTTGTTGAGTGTGGTGCGGTGGCCGTCTGTCGGCGGTGGGGAACCAGATCCGAGGCGGCGAACAACAACGTAGCGGGAACAGCTCCGGTGCGGTGGACGGTTGCGATAGTGGAGCGGCAACGGTGAGGCGCAGGACGGCGTGGTCAAAGTGGTTCTAGTACGGCGCACGTCGGCGTCAGCGTCGCGGAGGAAGCTCTGCCTCGGCTTTAGCTGCTAAGTCCTTGAGGGCGTTGCGGTTGCAATTGCATTGGACGACGACGTCGGGGTACCGGCTCCGGCGTGATGGAGGAGGGCGGCGGTGCATTTGGCACGATGGGGTGGAGGACGGAGGAGGCTAGGGTTTCGCGGCTGGTGGAGAGGGTGTTTTGGCGCCCACGGAGTATGAATGGGGAAACGGAGGGAGGGGGAACTAATGGGGAACAATGTTTCGGTTTGGGACGCGCTTGTTTGAAATTTGGGGAAAGTTACGAACTTTGGTCCCATCTAAAATTTCGGACATATTGCGGGTTGGGGATAGGACAGTAATCTCAAGTGTCCCAAATGGAGGGCGGGATAGATTTCGGCCGAGCGCATGGGTGTTTAGGCACCCACCACGTATGAATGCTTCTCGGAGGCAGTTGAGACTGGCGTGTTGGTGAAGTTACAAACCTACCCCGGTTTATACCTTTGGACATCGGGCCGATAGGCTACCAGGACAGTAATTTCCTACCACCAAACATTAGTCTCGCGCGGTTTCGGGTAACCAAAGGCTTATTTGGCACTTCGTTCAATATTTGGGAGCAGAAGCATTAACATTTTCGGTTCTCTTGAATTGAACTTTCAGGATTTGTCAAACTTCACAAATCTTGACTCTTGAAAATCCTAAAACTACGATTATTTTGGAATGGAGGGGGTACATTTGAATATACATTGTACACGAGTATATATTAAAGAATATGCAACTTACCTCAGTTCATGCATGGTTCCAGATATAATCTCCTTGGTTGCAAAAAAATAGTTAGACATGCGTATGAATATATAGCATGTTCAAACGCACAACAAAGATTGATTCCCCCTTTAAATCTGATTTACAAATGCCATTATCTCAGATTCAAGTAGATGAATGCACTTTCTATGAATTCGAATCATAGAAACCCCCTTTATGTTGAATTCAACATGTATTCTATTTCATAGCTATCTTAGAAACCCCCTTTATGTTGAATTCAACATGAATTCTATTTCATAGCTAGCAATTTGGAATGTATCCATGTAAGTGACAAATGTATAAAGTGCTTCACACTAACAACATGGAGTGCACTAATTAATGTTTATATATGAATTGCAAAAGCAATGCATTGTCTGGATTTCAAACCACTCTCACTCTATGGATCGATAATATGACATAAACACATGCACATGCTAGAATTTAGTAGAGTATGGGTGTTTGATAGACCGATGTTCCTTCATACGCAAATTGCAAAATTCATGATTGTCACACCCTGATTTTCATGCCACAACACTTAAGCTAATAAATCATGATAAAATGTGGTTTGACAAAAACTTTTTGAGTGTTTTGGTCTTTGCTTGATTTGATTTCTGTGTGTTGGTTGCAAGTGCTCTAAAAATCAAATAAATCCTCCAACTCTTATACTCCTCCTTGGTCAAAAACATTGGCCAATGATCATGCCATGTGTATAGGACAGAATAGTATTTTCTTACAAAAATATTTTGGCCAAAAAGTATTTTCTGAATTAGGCTTTCCAACAACCCCTGAATTGAGACTTGAACTACAAGTACTTAATTAAGGGTGTGAAAATCTTTAAAAAAATATATTTGAATGCTATTAGATATAGGACTCCCAGAAACCACAAAAATATTATTTTAAAATTTGTTTTCCTTTTTTATTTAAAGGCTTTTTCTTAAGGCCAGAAATGGTCTTTAATAGGTTAAAATTATTTTAAAGCTTCAAAAATATTTGAGAAAAATCAGGGAAACTCAGTGGACTTATATTTTCCATATATAAGATTTTCAACACATGGTCATGTTCAAATTATTGGTCAAATCCCTCAAAAACACTTTCTAGATATTTCAAGCTTTTGAAATATTTACACAGGAAATATTCTCCATTAAATCCAGGAAAATTCTACTTTGTCAAAAATGGCAAGCTTGATGTTATTTCCAAGTCCATGTCATGGAGAACAGTATAACCCCATGAAACCCTCTCAAAACCACTTCTGTCCTTTTTCAAGTTTGAACAACTTTGCACTGTCAAACATGTCCAAATGCTCTCAAACTTGGTGCACATGTTCAAATGGTGTAATAATGCATCTAGACCAAATGGCACATGTTGGAGAGAAGGATATCATGATCAAAGTGTTCTAAAACCCTTTCTGTCCAGAACCAAATTTGAACAACTCTACATTGCCAAGTGTGTCCTTTTGATCTGAATTTTTGTGGACATGTTCAAATCCTCAAAAGATGACACTAAACCAAGTGGTGCATCAAGGAGAATAGATTTGCATGACTAAATCTTGGAAAAGCCATTTTGGTTGATTTCTAGGGTTTACCAGAGTTACATTGGCCACTTTGCCCAAATGAGCTCAAATTTGGTGGAACACCCTAATTATATGTTCCATTTCACCCTGATAATCCTAATGTCAAGTGGAATCCATTTGCTTGACCAAACTAGCATCAAACCCCTGCTGGCAGAATGCCAAAATGCATGTTTCAACCCCTTCCACTAATCTCCATGAGCTGAACTTTTTCACACGGCCTCACCTGCTCCTCCTCTACCTCCTGCATGCTTTGCTGCCCAAGGAGCAATGATTAAGGGAGGCAGAGACCCATTTTTCTTCCCTGGACAGCAGTTTTCCCTCTCTCTCTCAACCCCACCGCTCCTCCAGTGGCTTCCCAGGGCATCCAATGCCACTTTCCCATTGTTTACTCCCCCTGCAGCTGCCATACACTAGTGGACGTGCTGGTGCGCGCGAAAAGTCGTGGACGCCGGCCAAAGACGCGCTCTGGAGCACGTCATCGCGCTCCCGACCGTTGACGCCGCGTCTCCCGACCACCTCGAGCCTCCCTCTTGCGCCAGTCGAGGCGCCTCGACGTCCGCGACACGCTACCATGTCGGGGGCCTCCTCTCCCCTCCTCTCTCTCACCCGGCCACGCGTGCCCGACGCCGCCCGGCTCGGCCAATGCATGGCCTCGCACGCGCGAGCACCAGAGCCCTGCCGCATCTCCCCTCTCTCTCCCCAGCGACCTACTCCACCCCCACGAACGCCGCAGACAACCCCTCGCCCTCTCTCCTAGCTGCCCGAGCCATTGTCGCGGCCACCCGTGCGGTGCGTCCACGATGAGCCACGGGCCGGCTACTCAAGGCCGTCCCAGGCCCTCTCCTCTGCTCCATTTGCTCTCCCTCTCTCCCGTACACCACCTAGGCCAACCCATCCTTCCTCCCGTGCCCTCCATCCACCACAATAACAAGAGCGCTGTCATCGGCCTCCGCCTAAAATTCGTGCTCTGTGGCCTCTCCCCTCCCCTTTAGGCCACACTTGAGCATCTCCAACATCACTGCGGGCCTCCCAGCGCTTCCTCCTCTCCTCCCTGTGGCCGTAGTGCCGTGTCCCTCTTCGCCGTCGCCGGTCTCCTCCACGTGCAAAACTTCTCCCCTTCCCGAGCTCCTCCGCGGGTGTGAAGCACATGGACGGGCGCGCCTCATCGCGCTGAACGCGCCGGTGCGGAGAGCGTCGCCAGGGACCGCCTGGGCCACCAGCACGAGCAGCGGCCGAGCTCCTCCTGCCTCTGTTCCATTCGAGCGGCAGGAAGGAGACGACCCTGCGGGTGGGCCCCGCAGGTCAGCGACTCGGCCGGCGTGCCCCGGCGTTTAAGTGGAGACGCACTCGCGTTCTTTGCCTCCCCACATTGAAGGTGGCCCTGCCTAAATACGCTTTCGTCGTCGCCCTGGGCTAGCCTAGCGGCTATCCTGCGCCCTGTGCACACTTTAGGTATAACCCAAAATCTTTTTCTTTTTCTTTTCTAGTGAGTTTCAAAAATCCACAAATAATTCAAATGAACTCCAAATCTGGTGATTCAAATTTCTAGTGACTCCATAAATCATGACCTACTTGTTGGCGTAACATGCGCATTTTGCTAGAAATATTTCTTTCACAAATAATTATCAAATCCCATTTTTCCATTTCTGTCATAAACTTCAGAACATCATAGAGGGCTCAGATTTGATCCAAATGCCATGATTCAAATTCCTAGATGCTTCTAAGTACATAACTTAGTTTATGAACATTTTTTTAATACTTTCTATACCACACAATATAATGAGCCATTTCTTCATATTTGTCAACTTTGCAAATTCATAGGAAAATCATTTGAACTCCAAATCCAGTGAAACCAATTCCTAGATGCTTCTAAAATCATGGTTTGTTAAATGGGTGCCTTAGCTCATTTTTCAAAAATATATTTATGTACACTTCTTGCAAATCCATAAATCCATTGATCCTATCATATTGAAATGCTAAAAAATATCCACTGATCCAATCCCAATGAAACCACTCTGATTATTTTTCATATAACCAGAGATGTCCTAGAAAAGTCAAATTCATATTTTTAGAGCACTTTTGTTTTTGCCTTGTTGTGTTGCTTATTGTGTTTGTTTCGGACGTTAGTTGACGAAGTAGACGGAGTACTTGGAGAAGATCCAGAAGACTTTGCTGAGCCAGGCAAGCAGCCCTTTGACCATGTCTATGAAACCCTTTTTATTCATGTCACATAGCACTTTTATTGCTTGCATCAGATACATGATGATGAGGTGACCACATGGGGTGGTTTGCCACCGTTACTTCCTCGTTGATACTTGCATTGTGCATGACCCTACCTTCTTATGAGGGTTATGCCTGTGGGAGTAGATAGGATGCTAAAGTAGGTGCTACGCAAAAAGGGACGGGAATATGCATGGTGATGGAGACAAAGTATTTTCAAAAGACTTTTCGAAAACCCCATCGGGTGCCACTTATGCCCGAGGGAGATAAGGAGATGGGTAACTACTTGATGACGAAGTGGTGTACCGAGGCAAGTGTGTGTGTTGCTTTCAAAAATGGATTGGTTTAAGTTGCGACCGTTATTCCCACCTTACATGCGCAACCACTCTACCCTTGTATGGGAAAGGGCATTATTGATTACCTAGGCTGATACTAGCTTGGAGCCCGCATTACTAGTGACGGGGGAGAGTTGGTGCTCTCTCTCGGGATGGGGTCATGCCAGGTAGGGCGGCCATGACTGTTTTTACAGGGCACCGGACACACCGTTGGTACCCTGTGCTTGTGGTATGTGATGAATATGGGAGCGAGGCTCCACAATTTTAAGATGTGAAATGTTGGGCACGGGGGTTACTACCAATCAAGTGGACTCTATGTTAGTGTCGTCTAGGGAAAGATAGTGATCGGGTGCTTACCCCGGGTACTTGAAGTACCGCCGGTCGTGGATGACACGAAAGTTCCCCGGATCTTGTGGGTAAAGTGTGCAACCTCTGCAGAGTGTAAAACTATTCGAATAGTCCTGTCCACAGTCAAGGATAGTTGGGTAACCGCTCTTGGGCTACGTGCACATGTTTACGAAACCCGGTGAGTGTGTATGGAAAACTGGAAAGAACTACTTGGGTCAAGTCAAAAGAATTGGCATGATGATTAAGATGGGTTCGTTTCAACTCTATTTATGTTGATATCTGTAACCTGTCCTCATGGTTACTTGAATGCTTATGATGCATGCCTTACAAATTGTTGAACATGTCATAGCACTCAAAAGTAGCTTTCTGCAAAAATTTACCTATGTCATGCATTGTTGTATCTTGAACCAAAACATGGGTTGCTTGCGAGTACATTCAAAGTACTCATTGGCTTGCCACTTGTTATTTTATTGGCCAGGCATGAAAGAACAGGATATGATGAAGAATACTTCGGTGACGAACATGCGAGCTAAGACGCTTCCCATTCATAATGCCTGTAGGGTTAAGGCAGATTGCATGGTTCCAAGTTATCGACGAATATTTCCGCTGCGAAGTTATACTCAAGACTCGACCATAATGGTCATAATTTATGTAAGACGGTATGTATGGATGTAAGACTCTTGTTATTTAGCTTTTGTGTGTTCAGTGAGCATTGATCTCTGGGATCACTGTACACGTGCATTCGGTGATCACGACTTATGAGTCGGGGTCCCCACAGAGCTGGTATCAGAGCCATCCTGACTGTAGGAAGCCTTAGTTAGCATGATCGTTAGTTAGGGTAAATTTATTTCCAAAACTATTACTAGTTTTCAAAACTATCTATATTTCTCTTCCCCTTCTCAGTTTTTCGAAAACTAAGATATACTTTCCTTATTGATCTCTTCCCCTTCAATTTTTTTAATGGTCGCTAGAATCCTTATGCCCCTGACCACGGGATTCCTTGTAATCCTCGTGGATAATCTAGAAGGAAGATGCCTTGCCAGACACTCACCCACCTCTTCTGAACACAAGATTGGCGATGCCACAGCGAGACGATGCCAACAGAAGATACGCCCTCGAGGAATGAGGACACGAAGACCCAGAGGATGGTGACACCTTTGAATTTGCCCCAGGATGATGCAATCTTGGCCTACGATGATGAGGGCATAGGATATGCAAGATCATGATATACATCACTAGTAGAGCAACTGTTGTAGGGTGGAACCCTAGACGGCCGATCTTTCACGAAAGGAGAGGATCCCGCGAAGAACACGAAGAACACGAGGGGGAAACGAGGGGAATCACGAGGGGAAACATGAGAGGAAACACGAGAGAATCACTCAACCAACAAGAATAGATCACACATGCGCTAGATCGATGAACACAAAGGGAGATACATGATTCAAAGTCAACAAAGGATGATACAAAGGTAACCGGTTCTTCTCCATAAGGAGGTCTTGATGGGGGTCTTCTCCATGAGGAGGTCTTGAATCCAACGTGGATCTTCTCCGAAGAGGGGTCACGGTCTCTCTCGTGGAGTAGATCCGTATGGATGAGCAAAGCTCTATCTCAAGTATGAGTTAACCAATGCTAACCCTAGCTAGAATGAGGTGGGGGAGTATATATAGTCTAAGTCCACGAAGGGGTAAGTGAGAGGGGGGATACATGGGCCCTAGGCCCGTTCTCTGCGCACAGGCAGGGCGGTAGTACCGGACCCTCGGGCGGTAGTACCGCTTCAGCGGTAGTGCCGATGGGTGTGGGCGGTAGTGCCAGACCTGCTCCACTCAAGTACAGGAGTTTGTCAGGTTGAGCGGTAGTAGAGCGGATGTTGGGCGGTAGTGCCGCTTGGGGGCCTTTAGGGTAGTACCGCTGGGTGTGGGCGGTAGTACCGCTCGTTCCAGGCTTGGCGGATCCTCTTCATGCTCTTGATGTCCATCTCGCACCGCAGCTTCTCCTAGGCTGGTTCCTTGGTACCTAAGCACACAAAGCATCTCCGATTGAGATAGCAGCCATGTCTTAAGTGTGGGAAGTGGCGGTTCGAAGAGGAGTGAGTTCACCTTGTGTCCCATGGCGTATGGTTGAGGTCTCATCGTATGTCCTCTTGGGGCTTGGAGAGTAGTCAGAGTGTACATGGGGATGAACTTGGGATGCTCCGCATCATCTCCCCTCCCTTGGGAAAGATCCGACCTCGGATCGTGATCCTCATCACCATGGAAACGGTTGTCGTGGACGGACTTGAAGTTGGACGGAGTTGAAGACATTGCACAACCCAAGTACTCCATGGTGTCGCCGGAGTGGTATACATGCAAAAGGAACAAACACAAACGACACTCGGAAATACAGTGGTTAGCGCACACAAGGTGTCCATCAAATAAGCATGAGTTCGTCCGAAGGAATTGTTCATGAAAAGGCATGATATGCTTATCCAAAAGATGTAAAATGACATGTAAAGCATTCATGGGAGCAAAAACATTCATTATGCACACAAATGTGTTGTGAATATGGTCAATGCAACCACGGTGCAAAATGATGTCATAGTGAGACGGTTTATCAATAGCATGAATATGGAAATGGATGCTCAATATGAAGAAATTATCATGCAATTGATGGTAGGCAATATGATCATGATGTATGAATATGCCATCAAGAAAGATCACAACAAATTTGCTAAGGAAATGTACAAGCTCATATATCATGGATGACATGGGAATAGGTGCAACAAGGCAAGCATAAAGTGAGTCAATCCATGCATAGGGTGCAAACTTGTGGTGAGTATGATATGTCCATCGAGCATGACATGTGTGAGCACAATCAACAAATATGAAGGTGTTGGTGCAATGTGTCAAAGGAGTGTTGATGTACCAATGCTCGATGTCGTGGCATGAGTAGAAGTCCAAAGGTGCATCCAATAAGTCCGAGCGCTCCTCAACTTGAAGGTCCAAAGGGTCCATCTCCAATGTCGGTGCTCCATCCAATAGATGTATCATGTAGACAAGAAGGAGACAACAATGAAAGAATGACCCGTCCAATATGCATATGTGAGGATGGCTCAAAGGGACAGGGTTCACCTTTAGGAGGATGTCGAAAATGTTGGTGTTGCACATCGTGTATGCCTTCGCATGACCAAGTTGTCCCATAACGGCACCGCCTTGTGAATCCTCCAAAATGAAAGAACATGACAAACACTTGGAAAAACAAATGAGGTTAGCGGAAGTGCAAAACCTATCATTCGTGTGGTAAGATACCCAACAAGTGTATGCATCATGCTCATCATAAGAAAGGACAAGGGAGCATTTCATAGTGTGGAGGCATATGATGCGAGACCAACCAAATACAATAGGCTCAAGTAAACAAGTATGCATCACAAGTAATATGTCCAAGTCTCCATGATCAATAAGCATAGCAAGTTGGCACTCAATACAAGGTGATATGAGAGATGCAACTAATGGAGACAAGAGACAATGATCATGACAAATCAAGTGAGAGGCATGAACATATATGTCATAAACCCAAGAAAGCGAGTAAGAATGGAACATGGGTGATGCAACCGAGCAAGTAATCATAGTGATCAAGTCAAGCAAGCTAGTAGTGCGAAGATGCAACGTACTAGGAGGAATCATGTCAAGCATGTCATGTGTGCAAATAGTGGGCATGAATAATGCACATGACATATCACAAGCATGAAAGCAAGATATGGGAAAATTATCATCAATGTATTGGCGAGAGGCCATATGTAAATAGCAATGGGATATCATGACTCTCCCAACACAACAAGCATCAATAGCATGAGGCCCATGATAAACATGGCAATAGCAACAAGGATCTCCACCAAGCATGCAAATACACATAGGAATAGCATAATGGTGAATCATGGTTAGATGCAAGCAAGGGTCACAATCGTATGGCAAAATCATGTAAAGAGGCATAGCATGCAAAGTGAACACGATAGTATGGGCATAAGGTAACAAGTAATATATAGCCCAAAGCCGTCTGAGAGACAAGTAAAAGAGATGCGCGTAGTCCTTGCGCGGAGGGAATGGTGGGAAGGATAATCCAAGAGATCCCAAATCATTGTTGCTCTCAAGAGCTTGTTTCATCAACTCGTGGGATTGTGAGGTTGACGAGTATACATGAGTACCTACACAAAACAAAGGCAAAGGGAAAATTGTGTGTGCGTGGTAGATGTACACATCATCCATCATGATGCATACGTGCTTGAGTTGGTTAGCACCAAATATCCAATGCTCGAATAAATGAGATGCGTGATATAGAAACATGTCATCCATCATGAGAGGTTTGTTATTATGTATAGCACAATGGAGACTCAAATTGTGTAAAGCATCTTGAGAACTATGTAGAGCATTGTTATTCATTGAATGCATATGGTGCAAGCAATTATGGGGGTCATGCAAAGTATGGAATGAATCAACATCTCATAATATGTATGAGGAAACTATGGGGGTCTCCTCATGAGCATTTGTAGAAACATCACATGGAGAATATTGACAACATCCAAAACAAAGCATATTTGGAACAATGTGATCATGGCATGGCATAGTAGATGAATTGCGCACATCATGTAAAGGAAGCATGGCAATATCATCACATGAAAAACAAAAGCCAATGACCATCATCTCGTCATCTATGCCATAAGTGCAAATGGGATTTATTTTAATGGGGCATGCATAGTTACTATGTTGAGATTGAAACGATGCAATATGGGAGATCTCACTCATAGCATATGACAAGTTCAATGGATTGTCAAACATGATGTGACCGATAGAATTTTCACATGATATCCTATGGATCATAGCATCACAACTAGGCAAATCAACATGCTCATCATCATATTCATCATAAATAGGTAAGTCATGACATGAAGAAGTCGCACTAGCATGAAGCATGTGAATAGGTGGATCAACATCATGCAAGCAATCATTGGTGATATAGTCCACTAGTTGGACAAGAGAAGCACCATCACCTATGTTACCTTTAGAGCATCGCTCATGTGTTGTAGGTGAGGTGTCGAAGACCAATTCGTGGTCATATTCATCTTGATGGAACCATGTGGGTGGTGCATCTTCTTCCACCAGGGCCATCATCGTCTCCATTGAAGGTATGGACTCATCGAGGATAGGCATGTCGTCATCTAGGAGACCTAGCACCAAAGAAAACACACTCGGAGTTGAGGTTAAGTTGTTAGAGTTCATAGTGGCCTCACATGCCTGGTCAACTACCTCACTTACTAAGTGTTGTGGCTCACTCACTCCCTCTTGGATGCTCTTACTCGTATGGCTGGTGGAGTCACTCAAATGGCTCTCAACCTCACATAGGATGTGTGGCATGCTCTCATGTGTGGGGCTAGTGGTGGTCACACTCATCCTCTCATAGGAAATGCACTCAATGTTACATATGGTGGAGTCACTCATATCACTCATGGTGGGGTGGCTCTCCTCACATGGCAATTGGGGCATCTCTTTATATGTGGGTGTCGGAGAGATGGTGCAAATGTCTCCCTGCTCAATCATATCGTAATCGTAGCCGTGGATGAAGTCCGAAGATGGCACATCATCACTCTCCTCCAAGACCAAAGATAAGGTCTCATGTGCGTTCTCGTAGCATGACTTGGAGTATGAGTCCAATATGGGCGCCGTCGTCGTGGTCGAAGGGGATGGCGCTTGCTCGACCTTCTTGTCGCCGTCTTGTAGTTGGAGGCCCATATGATGTGGCACCTCGTAGCTCGTCTCCATGACCGAAGGGAGATTCCCATGCTCGGCCATCTTCCTTGAGGGGCTTCCGAAGATGGAAGTGTCGCCCTCACTCGTAGGTGGTCGCCTTGGACTTGATGAAGTCGTTGTGGGCGTATTCGTGGGAAGTAGGCAAAGATGTCGTACGTCCAAAGCCGAAGATGCCTTGATAGCACTTGGCGAAGATGCCGAATTGGTGGTGGTAGTAGTCGTAGCGTCCTCTTGGTAGTGCTTGTCTCGCGGTCTTCTCTTGTGCTCATGAAGATTGGACGCCGCTTGATGTAGAGCTTGTTGGGACTTGTATGTTTGCGCTTGTGGAGCATCTTCATGATGATGGTGTCGTTGTCGCACTTGAGCTCATAGTAGATGTCGTGTGTCGTCGTCGTGCACATGATGCTTGGAAGTGACTTGCCCTTCATGACGATGTGCATCACGAACGTGATGGTGGTCGCCATGGAGATGTGGACGTGGACGACTTTCACTTGCGTCGCTTGGGCGCTCCGAAGACTTGTGACTTGAACATCGCCGCCTTGAGGATGATGAAGGGGAAGAACGGTTGATCAACAATGTCCGAATCTCCTCCATCCTTGCATCTTGCTCCTCCTTTTGTGCGGAAAGCTTGTTGTCAATGTAGTCCCTTTTCCTTGCTTCGGAGTGACGAATGTCGATGGAGAGGTTCTCAATGCGCTCTCGCAATCTTGATTGTGCGCCTTGCATTTGTCGTTGTAGATCGAAGATGGACGCTTTGGTGATGTAGTTGTTCACGCCGTCATTGTTGTCAAAGACCGGAGATGAAATGCCTTGCCTATCCATCACAAGACTCGAGCAAATATGAGTGGAGAAAGGAGAAGAACTTATACCAAATGTACCTTGACTGAAGTTGAAAATGGATCAATGATCACTCAATGATGTAACAAAAAAATAGCACAGTTGGTACCAATTCTTGTCGGTTTCTCACACCTACACAAATAAGGCTTATGGTGGAGCTCGGTGAGGATAGTGGCACAAAAATTTGATGCAAAATGTTAGCAAGAGTCAATAATGTTGAAAAAGGTTCACAAATTCACAAGCGAAACAAGTAGAACAATAGCAATAAGAATGGCACACAGAAACGCACACACGGATAGATAAATGGGGCCGTGCAACCAAGGAGTGAGCACAAAATGTGGAATCCACGGAAAACACTCATGTTGCACAACTCAAGAGAGATGCTAGCACGATTGCTCTATCGGCGGATACGACACTTGTGCACAACCTATAAGATGCAAAATGGATAAACTTTCTATCCCAAGTATGCTATATATGTATGGTTCCCGGTGTTTCTCAAGATGATCGGGTATGACAATCTTATATGCAATGTGGTATGATCTATGGCACTTGCTTACAAGCTTCTTTGCTCTTTCTCTTTTGCTTTGCTTAAAAGCTTTATTCTTTTTCTTTTTCTTTTTGATATGGCCACAATGCGAAATGCACAAACCAAGATAGAAATTGTGTATATTCGGGAACAATCTTGTGACACAAGGGATGATATGATGATACCAATATGATATGGTATACATGCAATGGAAGGTACCGATCACTAATGTGCACAAGTAACATTGCAGGCAATACTCAAATGGCTAGTCTCGATAGGCAAGTTACGCAAAATGGTCTAGGGGTTATCAATGCAATGGCAAGGGAATATACAATGGTGTCGTCGAGGTTACCGTCCTTGGCGATGATGAGTGGCGGTGTTCTTGATGTAGATACCAAGATGATGGAGACTCGTCCCTAAGTAGCCGAAACACCTTAGGAAACGGAAAAACCGCGAACTCAAAATCTCAAGGACGGAAGTCAAATGGTGGTAGCGGAAAGCGGTGGTGGTTGCGGAAGATGTTGTGGAAACCCAGTCAAAATGGGTTAATGTTGAAGGGGTTATGATGGGCTATAGACGGTGTCGTAGTTGGAAGCACGGTCCCTAAGTAGCCGAAACACCTTAGGAGACACAACTCACAACACAAACAAAATGGGTTAAGTTGCGATGGCGGAAGTGTATGGTGGTGGTTGATGAAGAAGCAATCGTCCCTAAGTAGCCGAAACACCTTAGGAGACTCGAATCACTACTCAAACAACCTCAAATGTGATGGGGAACAAAAATGGTTAGGTTGCGGAAGTCGGTGGTGGTTATGCGGAGGATGTGGTGGAAGCCCTAGGCAAAGATGCCAAAGTTTCAAAAATTTGATGGAGTCAAATGTTGGTGAAACCTATTTAGATGGATAGAGGATGTCAATAGCTACTCAACAAGCTAAAGAACGCGAAAATCGGACTCCGGATGTGAAAGTTATGGACAAAACGGTGAAACTCGGAATGCTGAAACTGGGAGGGGCGGTAGTACCGCTTGGAAGGGCGGTAGTACTGCTTGTAAGCAGTAGTGCCGCTTGGGATGAGCGGTAGTACCGCTCGTGTCGGGATTTTTCGCAAAATCTGGATCACGGCGCGATTTTGTGGTGGAAATGGATGATTTCGGGGTCAAAATTGGAGAGATTTCGTGGATGGATAGTGGGGAAACTTGGGGAGATGCTAGATCCACTCGAAACCAAGCAAATTCATGGATCAAAATCAACAAAACATCATGAAACCAACAAATCACAAAAAAAATTGGGGCTATTTTTGGTGGGGATTTTTGAAATTGGGGAAGAACACAACAAAATTAGGCTAGCAAACAAGGGGGGAGGCTCCGAAATCGTGATCAACGTGGCTCATGATACCAAGATGTTGTTGGGTGGAACCCTAGACGGCCGATCTTTCATGAAAGGAGCGGATCCCGTGAAGAACACGAAGAACACGAGGGGAAAACAAGGGGAATCACGAGGGGAAATACGAGAGGAAACATGAGAGAATCACTCAACCAACAAAAACAGATCACACATGCGCTAGATCGATGAACACAAAGGGAGATACATGATTCAAAGTCAACAAAGGACGATACAAAGGTAACCGGTTCTTCTCCGTAAGGAGGTCTTGATGGGGGTCTTCTCCGTGAGGAGGTCTTGAATCCAACGTGGATCTTCTCCGAAGAGGGGCCGCGGTCTCTCTCGTGGAGTAGATCCGTATGGATGAGCAAAGCTCTATCTCAAGTATGAGCTAAACCAATGCTAACCCTAGCTAGAATGAGGTGGGGGAGTATATATAGTATAAGTCCACGAAGGGGTAAGTGAGAGGGGGGATACATGGGCCCTAGGCCCGTTCTCTGCGCACAGGCAGGGCGGTAGTATCAGACCCTTGGGCGGTAGTACCGCTTCAGCGGTAGTCCCGCTGGGTGTGGGCGGTAGTGCCGGACCTGCTCCACTCGAGTACAGGAGTTATTCGGGTTGAGCGGTAGTAGAGCGGATGTTGGGCGGTAGTGCCGCTTGGGGGCCTTTAGCGGTAGTACCGCTGGGTGTGGGCGGTAGTACCGCTCGTTCCAGGCTTGGCGGATCCTCTTCATGCTCTTGGTGTCCATCTCGCACCGTAGCTTCTCCTAGGTTGGTTCCTTGGTACCTAAGCACACAAAGCATCTCCGATTGAGGTAGCAGCCATGTCCTAAGTGTGGGAAGTGGTGGTTCGAAGAGGAGTGAGTTCACCTTGTGTCCCATGGCGTATGGTTGAGGTCTCATCGTATGTCCTCTTGGGGCTTGGAGAGTAGTCAGAGTGTACATGGGGATGAACATGGGATGCTCCGCATCAGCAACCCTGTCCTTATCATTGTTGTGTCGGCAACCATCGGTGGATGAGAACCTCGCCATTTGGTCTGCCTCACTATAGTCAGCAGAAAAAACGGTTCTCGGTGATAACCCACAAGTATAGGGGATCGCAACAGTTTTCGAGGGTAGAGTATTCAACCCAAATTTATTGATTCGACACAAGGGGAGCCAAAGAATATTCTCAAGTATTAGCAGTTGAGTTGTCAATTCAACCACACCTGGATAACTTAGTATCTGCATCAAAGTATTAAGTAGCAAAGTAATATGGAAGTAACGGTAACGATAGCAAAAGTAATATTTTTGGGGTTTGTAGTGATTGTAACAGTAGCAATGGAAAAGTAAATAAGCGGAGAACAATATGTGAAAAGCTCGTAGGCATTGGATCGGTGATGGAGAATTATGCCGGATGCGGTTCATCATGTAACAATCATAACATAGGGTGACATAGAACTAGCTCCAATTCATCAATGTAATGTAGGTATGTATTCCGAATATAGTCATACGTGCTTATGGAAAAGAACTTGCATGACATCTTTTGTCCTACCCTCCCGTGGCAGCGGGGTCCTAATGGAAACTAAGGGATATTAAGGCCTCCTTTTAATAGAGTACCGGAACAAAGCATTAACACATAGTGAATACATGAACTCCTCAAACTATGGTCATCACCGGGAGTGATCCCGATTATTGTCACTTCGGGGTTGCTGGATCATAACACATAGTAGGTGACTATAGAATTGCAAGATAGGATCAAGAACTCACATATATTCATGAAAACATAATAGGTTCAGATCTGAAATCATGGCACTCGGGCCCTAGTGACAAGCATTAATCATATCAAAGTCATAGCAACATCAATCTCAGAACATAGTGGATACTAGGGATCAAACCCTAACAAAACTAACTCGATTACATGATAAATCTCATCCAACCCATCACCGTCCAGCAAGCCTACGATGGAATTACTCACGCACGGCGATGAGCATCATGAAATTGGTGATGGAGGATGGTTGATGATGATGACGGCGACGGATTCCCCTCTCCGGAGCCCCGAACAAACCCCAGATCAGCCCTCCCGAGAGGTTTTAGGGCTTGGCGGCGGCTCCGTATCGTAAAGCGCGATGAATCCTTCTCTCTGATTTTTTTTCTCCTTGAACACAAATATATGGAGTTGGAGTTGAGGTCGGTGGAGCGTCAGGGGGCCGACGAGGCAGGGGGCGCGCCCCCACCCTCGTGGACAGGTGGTGGGCCCCCTCACGTGGATTCTTCTTCCAGTATTTTTAATATTTTCCAAAAATACGTTCCGTGGAGTTTCAGGTCATTCCGAGACCTTTTGTTTCTGCACATCAATAAGACCATGGCAATTCTGCTGAAAACAGCGTTAGTCCGGGTTAGTTCCATTCAAATCATGCAAGTTAGAGTCGAAAACAAGGGCAGAAGGGTTTGGAAAAGTAGATACGACGGAGACGTATCACTCGGCATCCCCCGCTCTCGGTGACGATACTGGCAACAGTGTGTCCGGCAGATTGGATCTCTACTATGCCTTGTTAGTGTCATTACATAAAGGATTGCCTACCTGGTACCCTTGACGCCTTAGAAGGCAAAAGGGATCGTCATGATTAAGAAGACAAGGGAAGACCAAGTCAATGCCAACTACGAGGAGCCACCTTCACCCCATCACCTCATCAGGCGAGAAGTTGTTGAAGATTCTTCAGGCTCAACCCAGATTGTTTCATTGAACAAGAGATGTAGCAACACCTGAGGAAAACTCAGAAGACTGCACGAGGCACAAGGCACGACTACTGAGTCCGAGCACCCATAGGGTAGGATGAGTCGTGTACCCCCTATGCGCAGTCGAGTCCACATGATGGTTCAAATAGAACCATGATTGTGTGTTGCTTGTTTTTATTTGTTTGTGTTTTGATATAGGTCGCACTTTTGCCCTAGGCAACAAGTACGCGACTATATCACCTTCCTTACCTTGTTTCTTTTGTTTGGCCCTTTCGGCACTTGTTTGTTGCACCTGCACTATAGAATCCCCTTTAGGCATCCCCCTCCTCTATGATAATTTTCCCTCTCATCTCTCTCCTCAACTGAAGGCCGGCAAGACAAGATACACCAAGGGTTCTATTTTGGAACCAACTAGCACTGAGGACTTTTGCTACAACCTCCTCAACTAAGTGCAACCCCGTAGAGTCATGCTTAATCCTCAAGATTAGAAACCCATCCCCAGACCCTTCGAGACTTCACGAGATACTCCAGTACGAACCCTTAATCAGGTGCCTAACCCCCAGAATTGCGAGAGAACTAGTTAAGCTTCTGTAACCTTGCACAACACTGGGTTCATTATGGAACTAGTGGACATAGTGAACGAGCACATTGACACCCTAATATAGCACAAGGACTGACGATGCCATAGGGAAGACCAATTTGAGGATACATGAATAAAGGACAAATGACTTGATGAGTTTATATCAGTGACATTGAGGAATTATCTGAGACTCTTTGGTGGATTATGAGGTTTTCATGTTGGTAGATGGACTTGGTGAGATCATGATTAGTAGAGTAGCGTAGCTTTCATCACCCTGGAAAAAATTGGATTTTGTAGGGAAATTATGATCGCAAGTTGGAATTCTTGGAAGTATACGGATTAGACTTAGCCAGGGGATATTGATAGGAGATGGCTGACATTACGATAATGACTTGGGGGAACATGTAGGAATTCTCGTGTGACATGGGATTTGAATTAAGTAGGTGATCCTAGTTGAGTATAGATGCTGAGTAAGTCTACATGGCTCAGAGTAAATTGGATTTAGACCGATGATCTCGATCGTGATACCATGTTTCTCGGTGGACAATAAACTAGGAGATTGGATTAATTGTCGGGGTTTATTTAGGGATTTGTATGAGCTTGACCTTGTAGTTTACTTGACCATGACAATGGAAATTGGTGGACTGACTACAGTAAGGGTAGCCCTTTCAAGCATATGGGGGTTATTGGACATTAGAAGATTCGTGTGAGACACCATAGACCTTGGATTTGTAGAATTAATGGATTATGTAGTGATTGATGGAAGTTAATGGGCTGTTGGAGTTGATTCATAGGAAGGAAACAAGATCTTGGAGTGGCTTATGATGTGTTCCCTTAGGATAGAGATGCACTATCTTGGACCTATGAAGAATAGGCTAAGCACTTGGATTGTGATGTTTAATTCAAGCTTGGGAGCTTGTATGCTCTACCCATGGATTTTTACATAGGGATAGCCATACACGTGAGTTTGAGGATCATAGACATATATGATTTTGTTAGACCTCCTCTTGGCAGTCATAAGGATATGGATAGCATGAGTGATGACTGGAGTTGACCTATACGAAGGGATGCTTTCAGTGGTATAAGGTGATTTGTTTGGAGGACTAGATAGAACAATTGGCATCTCAGAAACCGTGCTTAAGGATAAGATGATAAACATTCACTCGCACACTAGAATCCTTGAAACCCTTAAGCCTTACCAAGCCACATCATGGTCGGATCATGACCTTGGGCCTTGAATCTAGGTCGAGAAGACCCTAACCAATACTCAACCGTGACCACCACCGATACCCCAACCTATACCCTATGTACCCCGTGGGCAACTCTTCAGGAAGTACTCGAACAAGCATATTTGATGACATACTTGTCTACCCGAAGACGGAAGAAGAATCGTTCAACTGGTTAAGGAACATCTGAAGACCGCCATGTCAAGGAGGAAGAACTATATCAACCACCATCATCAAGAAGTGAACTTCCTCGTTGAAGACCGTGCGTATCTACAAACCACTCCTCTCTAAGGAACCAAGCATTTCCATGACAAGGGAACCCACACAAAGATTCATTGGCCCTCTTCAAGATCACTGCAAGACGAAGAATAGACGGATACCGGCTAGAGTTACCACCTGACTCACCCACTGTGCACAATGTTTTTTCACACGACACCACTCCGGAAACGTTTCCAACTTCCTCACTAGCCCGGTCTCTACAAGGACATCGATCACCGAGCCATCCACCTCCAGCCCAATATGACCTACGTGAGAGACCCCAATTGCAATCTGGATCAAGCAGGACGTCATACACGAAGCCACACCATCGAGTACTTCAAGGTCTAGTGGAGCACCAAATGGAAGCAGAAGCAGTATGAGGACGTGAAGACTACCCCGGATCCAAGTTTCCGTATTCCTTTACACACCTAGTTTAGGAATCTCGGGGACGAGATTCTTGTAAGGGGGGTAGGTCTGTCAGACCCTGATTTTCGTGCCACAACACTTAAGGTAATAAATCATGATAAAATGTGGTTTGACAAAAACTTTTGAGTGTTTTGGTCTTTGCTTGATTTGATTTCTGTGTGTTGGTTGCAAGTGCTCTAAAAATCAAATAAATCCTCCAACTCGTATACTCCTTCACCTTGGTCAAAAACCTTGCCCAATGATCATGCCATGTGTATAGGACACAATAGTATTTTCTTACAAAAATATTTTGGCCAAAAGGTATTTTCTAAATTAGGCTTTCCAAAAACCCCTGAATTGATACTTGAACTACAAGTACTTAATTAAGGGTGTCAAAAATCATTACAAAATTATATTTGAATCCTATTAGATATAGGACTCCTAGAAACCACAAAAATATTATTTTAAAATTTGCTTTACTATTTTGTTTAAAGGCTTTTTCTTAAGGCCAGAAATGGTCTTTAATAGGTTAAAATTATTTTAAAGCTTCAAAACTATTCGAGAAAAATCAGGGAAACTCAGTAGACATATATTTTCCATATATAAGAGTTTCAACACATGGTCATGTTCAAATTATTGGTCAAATCCCTCAAAAACACTTTCTAGATATTTCGAGCTTTTGAAATATTTACATAGGAAATATTCTCCATTAAATCCAGGAAAATTCTACTTTGTCAAAAATGGCCAGCTTGATGTTATTTCCAAGTCTCATGTCATGGAGAACAGTATAACCCCATGAAACCCTCTCAAAACCACTTCTGTCCTTTTTCAAGTTTGAACAACTTTGCACTGTCAAACATGTCCAAATGCTCTCAAACTTGGTGCACATGTTCAAATGGTGTAATAATGCATCTAGACCAAATGGCACAAGTTGGAGAGAAGGATATCATGATCAAAGTGTTCTAAAACCCTTTCTGTCCAGAACCAAATTTGAACAACTCTACATTGCCAAGTGTGTCCTTTTGATCTGAATTTTTGTGGACATGTTCAAATCCTCAAAAGATGACACTAAACCAAGTGGTGCATCAAGGAGAATAGATTTGCATGACTAAATCTTGGAAAAGCCATTTTGGTTGATTTCTAGGGTTTACCAGAGTTACATTGGCCACTTTGCCCAAATGAGCTCAAATTTGGTGGAACACCCTAATTATATGTTCCATTTCACCCTGATAATCCTCATGTCAAGTGGAATCCATTTGCTTGACCAAACTAGCATCAAACACCTTCTGGCAGAATGCCAAAATGCATGTTTCAACCCCTTCCACTAATCTCCATGAGCTCAACTTTTTCCCACGGCCTCACCTGCTCCTCCTCTACCTCCTGCATGCTTTGCTGCCCAAGGAGCAATGATTAAGGAGGCCAGAGACCCATTTTTCTTCCCTGGACAGTAGTTTTCCCTCTCTCTCTCAACCCCACCGCTCCTCCAGTGGCTTCCCAGGGCATCCAATGCCACTTTCCCATTGTTTACTCCCCCTGCAGCTGCCAGACAAAAGTAGATACGCTGGTGCGCTCGAAAAGCCGTGGACGCCGGCCAAAGACGCGCTCTGGAGCATGTCATCGCGCTCCCGACCGTTGACGCCGCGTCTCCCGACCACCTCGAGCCTCCCCCTTGCGCCAGTCGAGGCGCCTCGATGTCCACGACACGCTACCGTGTCGGGGGCCTCCTCTCCCCTCCTCTCTCTCACCCGGCCGCGCGTGCCCGACGCCGCCCGGCTCGGCCAATGCCTGGCCTCACACGCGCGAGCACCAGAGCCCTGCCACCTCTTGAGAACTGTGTTGGTTTTCCCTTGAAGAGGAAAGGGTGATGCAGTAAAGTAGCGTAAGTATTTCCCGCGCACCTATACAAACAAATAAGAACCTTGGAACCAACGCAATAAAGGGGTTGTCAATCCCTTCACGGTCACTTACGAGAGTGAGATCTGATAGATATAATAAGATAATATATTTGGTATTTTTATGATAAAGATGCAAAGTAAAATAAACGGCAATAAAAATAACTAAGTGTTGGAAGATTAATATGATGGAAGATAGACCCGGGGGCCATAGGTTTCACTAGTGGCTTCTCTCAAGAGCATAAGTATTATGGTGGGTGAACAAATTACTGTCGAGCAATTGATAGAATTGAGCATAGTTATGAGAATATCTAGGTATGATCATATATATAGGCATCACGTCCGTGACAACTAAACCGAAACGATTCTGCATCTACAACAATTACTCCACACATCGACCGCTATCCAGCATGCATCTAGAGTATTAAGTTCATAAGAACAGAGTAACGCTTTAAGCAAGATGACATGATGTAGAGGGATAAACACATGCAATATGATATAAACCCCATCTTGTTATCCTCGATGGCAACAATACAATACGTGCCTTGCTGCCCCTGCTGTCACTGGGAAAGGACACCGCAAGATTGAACCAAAAGCTAAGCAGTTCTCCCATTGCAAGAAAGATCAATCTAGTAGGCCAAACCAAACTGATAATTCGAAGAGACTTGCAAAGATAACCAATCATACATAAAAGAATTCAGAGAAGATTCGAATATTGTTCATAGATAATCTTGATCATAAACCCACAATTCATCGGTCCCGACAAACACACCGCAAAAGAAGATTACATTGAATAGATCTCCAAGAGAATCAAGGAGAACTTTATATTGAGATCCAAAGAGAGAGAAGAAGCCATCTAGCTAATAACTATGGACGCGAAGGTCTGAGGTAAACTACTCACAGATCATCGGAGAGGCTATGGTTTTGATGTAGAAGCCCTCCGTGATCAATGCCCCCTCTGGCAGGACGCCGGAAAAGGCCCCAAGATGGGATCTCATGGGTATAGAAGGTTGCGGCAGTGGAATTAGGTTTTCGTGGATGCCTCTGATGGTTTGGGGGGTACGTAGGTATATATAGGAGGAAGAAGTACGTTGGTGGAGCAACGTGGGCCCCACGAGGTTGGAGGGCGCGCTTGGGAGGGGGGTAGGCGCGCCCCCTACCTCATGCTCTCCTTGTTGATTGATTTACATAGACTCCAAGTCCTCGGGATCACATTTGTTCCGAAAATCACGTTCCCGAAGGTTTCATTCCGTTTGGACTCCGTTTGATATTCTTTTTCTATGAAACACTGAAATAGGCAAAAAACAGCAATTTGGGCTGGGCCTCCAGTTAATAGGTTAGTCCCAAAAATAATATAAAAGTGTATAATAAAGCCCATTAAACATCCAAAATAGAATATAATATAGCATGGAACAATAAAAAATTATAGATACGTTGGAGACGTATCAAGCATCCCCAAGCTTAATTCCTGCTCGTCCTCGAGTAGGTAAATGATAAAAACAGAATTTTTGATGTGGAATGCTACTTAGCATTATTTCCAATGTAATTCTCTTAATTGTGGTATGAATGTTCAGATCTGAAAGATTCAAGATAAAAGTTTAATATTGACATAAAAATAATAATACTTGAAGCATACTAAGCAATTATGTCTTCTCAAAATAACATGGCCAAGGAAAGTTATCCCTACAAAATCATATAGTCTGGCTATGCTCTATATTCATCACACAAAGTATTTAATCATGCACAACCCCGACGACAAGCCAAGCAATTGTTTCATACTTTTGATGTTTTCAAACTTTTCAATCTTCACGCAATACATGAGCGTGAGCCATGGACATAGCACTATATGTGGAATACAATGGTGGTTGTGGAGAAGACAAAAAGGAGAAGATAGTCTCACATCAACTAGGCGTATCAACGGGCTATGGAGATGCCCATTAATAGATATCAATGTGAGTGAGTAGGGATTGCCATGCAACGGATGCACTAGAGCTATAAGTATATGAAAGCTCAACAAAAGAAACTAAGTGGGTGTGCATCCAACTCGCTTGCTCACGAAGACCTAGGGCATTTTGAGGAAGCCCATCATTGGAATATACAAGCCAAGTTCTATAATGAAAATTTCCCACTAGTATATGAAAGTGACAACATAAGAGACTCTCTATCATGAAGATCATGGTGCTACTTTGAAGCACAAGTGTGGTAAAAGGATAGTAGCATTGTCCCTTCTCTCTTTTTCTCTCATCATTTTTTTGTTTGGCCTTTTCTCCTTTTTTATGGCCTTTCTTTTTTTTATTTAGTCCGGAGTCTCATCCCGACATATGGGGGAATCATAGTCTCCATCATCCTTTCCTCACTTGGGACAATGCTCTAATAATGATGATCATCACACTTTTATTTTCTTTACAACTCAAGAATTACAACTCAAAACTAAGAAAAAAATATGACTCTATGTGGATGCCTCCGACGGTGTACGGGGATATGCAATGAATCAAGAGTGACAAGTATAAAAGAATTATGAGCGGTGGCTTTTCCACAAATACGATGTCAACTACATGATCATGCAAAGCAATATGACAATGATGAAGCGTGTCATAGTAAATGGAACGGTGGTAAGTTGCATGGCAATATATCTCGGAATGGCTATAGAAATGCCATAATAGATAGGTATGGTGGCTGTTTTGAGGAAGGTATATGGTGGGTTTATGATACCGGCGAAAAGTGCGTGGTATTAGAGAGGCTAGCAATGGTGGAAGGATGAGAGTGCGTATAATCCATGGACTCAACATTAGTCATAAAGAACTCATATACTTGTTGCAAAAATCTACAAGTTATCAAAGCAAAGTATTACGCGCATGCTCTTAGGGGGATAGATTGGTAGGAAAAGACCATCGCTCGTCCCCGACCGCCACTCATAAGGAAGACAGTCAATAAATAAATTATGCTCCGACTTCATCACATAACGGTTCACCATATGTGCATGCTACGGGAATCACAAACTTTAACACAAGTATTTCTCAAATTCACAACTACTCAACTAGCATGACTCTAATATCACCATCTTCATATCTCAAAAACAATTATCAAGCATCAAACTTCTCATAGTATTCAACACACTCATAAGAATTTTTTTACTAATCTTGGATGCCTATCATAATTAAAGCAAATTACCATGCTGTTTTGTAGGACTCTAAAAATAATATAAGTGAATCATGAGAGAACAATAGTTTCTACAAAACAAATCCACCACCGTGCTCTAAAAGATATAAGTGAAGCACTAGAGAAAAAACTATATAGCTCTATAAGTGAAGCACATAGAGTATTCTAATAAATTCCGAATCATGTGTGTCTCTCTCAAGAAGGTGTGTACAGCAAGGATGATTGGGGCAAACTAAAAAGCAAAGACTCAAATCATACAAGACGCTCCAAGAAAAACACATATCATGTGGTGAATAAAAATATAGCTCCAAGTAAAGTTACCGATGGACGAAGACGAAAGAGGGGATGCCTTCCGGGGCATCCCCAAGCTTTGGATTTTAGGTGTCCTTAGATTATCTTGGAGTGCCATGGGCGTCCCCAAGCTTAGGCTATTGCCACTCCTTGTTCCATAATCCATCAAATCTTTTACCCAAAACTTGAAAACTTCACAACACAAAACTTAACAGAAAATCTCGTGAGCTCCGTTAGCGAAAGAAAACAAAACACCACTTCAAGGTACTGTATTGAACTCATTCTTTATTTATATTGGTGTTAAACCTACTGTATTCCAACTTCTCTATGGTTAACAAACTATTTTACTAGCCATAGATTCATCAAAATAAGCAAACAACACTCGAGAAACAGAATCTGTCAAAAACAGAACAGTCTGTAGTAATCTGTAACTAACGCAAACTTCTGGAACTCAGAAAAATCTACCAAAATAGGACGACCTTGATAATTTGTTTATTGATCTACTTCAATTGGAATCAGTATTTTATCACGTTCTGGTGATTTTTAACAATTGTTTGCGTGAACAGAAAGTTTCTGGAATTTTCAGCAAGATCAAATAACTATTATCCAAGAAGATCCTATAGGTTTAACTTGGCACAAACACTAATTAAAACATAAAAACAAATCTAACCAGAGGCTAGATCAAATATTTATTCCTAAACAGAAGAAAAAAGCAAAAAAACTAAAAATAAAATTGGGTTGCCTCCAAACAAGCGCTATCGTTTAACGCCCCTAGCTAGGCATAAAAGCGAGGATAGATCTAGGTATTGCCATAATAATAGGATAGATCACGAAAACTCATTTCATATTCTCTACGTTCAGCAGCAAGTTTTCTTTGAGGCAAGAAAAAGTAATCAAAAGGGCTAAATTTAATGGGACAGAAGTCCCCAAGATCAACCTTGGGAGGTACAGGTTCCTCCTTCGGCCCTTCATATTGCACAACCAATTCATCATTATAAGCATTCTTTTGACAGAATTTCGTAAGCCTATACTCGAGAGAGTATCCTAGCTCATTATTTCGAATAGCAAAATCATTATTAAGTTCAGAAATTCTATCAACTAGAACATTGGTAGGAACCCTTTTTCTAAGGTTTTCATTAAAAGCAACATAGTCTAGAGATTGAAAACGCATTATTTCCTCTTGATCAAAGAGGATAGCCTGTATGGGAGGACGGCCAGCGTCCACCCTATAGTGCGCAAAGATTTCTTTGGCCTCTTTTATTATAAATCTGAACTCATGAGCGAAAAAGATAGCAGCGGCACGCTTAACAGAAGAATGCTCAATATTAGAAAATTCTAGGAAAACCCTTTGTATGCAAGGGTGCATGTGCATAAATTGCCTTTCAAGTTCAACTACAAGCATGGCAATAGTGTCCACAAGACTACTAGTTCTATGAAGAATAGAACTACCCATAGAAGGCAAAGCACCGGCACAAGTAAAGAAATCTTGAATAACCCCTTTTCCAATAATATTACCACTACCGATTCGGAATTTTTTTGTATGTAAGATAGGGGGTTCTTCAGCAAGAGCATCAGAATTTTCCATGTTATTATTATTGTCCATATCGACAATAATTTCAACAATTTCAGACATAACGGCAGCAAACTCAAGGAACACGAGAAAAGAAGGAATGAAGAGGAGAGGGCGAATAAAACGGCAAGGGTGAAGTGGGGGAGAGGAAAAAGAGAGGCAAATGGCAAATAATGTAATGCGAGGGATAAGAGTTTCTGATGGGTACTTGGTATGTCTTGACTTGACTTGACTTGGCGCGAATCTCCCCAGCAACGGCGCCAGAAATCCTTCTTGCTACCTCTTGAGCACTGCGTTGGTTTTCCCTTGAAGAGGAAAGGGTGATGCAGTAAAGTAGCGTAAGTATTTCCCTCAGTTTTTGAGAACCAAGGTATCAATCCAGTAGGAGACCACGCACAAGTCCCGCGCACCTACACAAACAAATAAGAACCTCGCAACCAACGTAATAAATGGGTTGTCAATCCCTTCATGGTCACTTACGAGAGTGAGATCTGATAGATATAATAAGACAATATTTTTGGTATTTTTATGATAAAGATGCAAAGTAAAATAAACGGCAATAAAAATAACTAAGTGTTGGAAGATTAATATGATGGAAGATAGATCCGGAGGCCATAGGTTTCACTAGTGGCTTCTCTCAAGAGCATAATTATTACGGTGGGTGAACAAATTACTGTCGAGTAATTGATAGAATTGAGCATAGTTATGAGAATATCTAGGTATGATCATGTATATAGGCATCACGTCCGTGACAAGTAGACCGAAACAATTCTGCATCTACTACTATTACTCCACACATTGACCGCTATCCAGCATGCATCTAGAGTATTAAGTTCATAAGAACAGAGTAACGCTTTAAGCAAGATGACATGATGTAGAGGGATAAACTCATGCAATATGATATAAACCCCATCTTGTTATCCTCGATGGCAACAATACAATATGTGCCTTGCTGCCCCTGTTGTCACTGGGAAAGGACACCGCAAGATTGAACCCAAAGCTAAGCACTTCTCCCATTGCAAAAAAGATCAATCTAGTAGGCCAAACCAAACTGATAATTCCAATAGACTTGCAAAGATAACCAATCATACATAAAATAATTCAGAGAAGATTCAAATATTGTTCATAGATAATCTTGATCATAAACCCACAATTCATCGGTCCCGACAAACACACCGCAAAAGAAGATTACATTGAATAGATCTCCAAGAGAATTGAGGAGAACTTTGTATTGAGATCCAAAGAGAGAGAAGAAGCCATCTAGCTAATAACTATGGACCCGAAGGTCTGAGGTAAACTACTCACACATCATCAGAGAGGCTATGGTGTTGATGTAGAAGCCCTCCATGATCAATGCCCCCTCCGGCAGGACGCCGGAAAAAGCCCCAAGATGGGATCTCACGGGTACAGAAGGTTGCGGCGGTGGAATTAGGTTTTTGTGGATGCCTCTGATGGTTTGGGGGTACGTAGGTATATATAGGAGGAAGAAGTACGTCGGTGGAGCAACATGGGCCCCACGAGGGTGCAGGGCGCGCCTGGGAGGGGGGTAGGCGCGCACCCCTGCCTCGTGCTCTCCTCGTTGATTGCTTTACGTAGACTCCAAGTCCTCTGGATCACGTTTGTTCCGAAAATCACGTTCCCGAAGGTTTCATTCCGTTTGGACTCCGTTTGATATTCTTTTTCTGCGAAACACTGAAATAGGCAAAAAACAGCAATTTGGGCTGGGCCTCCGGTTAATAGGTTAGTCCCAAAAATAATATAAAAGTGTATGATAAAGCCCATTAAACATCCAAAATAGAATATAATATAGCATGGAACAATAAAAAATTATGGATACGTTGGAGACGTATCATCGCCTCCCCTTTAGGCCACACCGGAGCATCTCCAACATCACTGCGGGCCTCCCAGCGCTTCCTCCTCTCCTCCCAGTGGCCGTAGCACCGTGTCCCTCTTCGCCGTCGCCGGTCTCCTCCGCGCGCAAAACTTCTCCCCTTCCCGATCTCCTCCGCGGGTGCGAAGCACATGGACGGGCGCGCCTCATCGCACTGAACGCGCCATTGCGGAGAGCGTCGCCAGGGACCGCCTGGGTCGCCGGCACGAGTAGCGGCCGAGCTCCACCTACCTCTATTCCATTCGAGCGGGAGGAAGGAGACGACCCTGCTGGTGGGCCCCGCAGGTCAGCGACTTGGCCAGCGGGCCCCGGTGTTTAAGTGGAGACGCACTCGCGTTCTTCGCCTCCCCGCACTGAAGACGGCCGTGACTGAATATGCTTTCGTCGTCGCCCGAGCGCCGCGCTGCTGAGCCACTGGGCCAACCCAGCGGCTATCCGGCGCCCTGTGCACACTTTAGGTATAACCCAAATATTTTTCTTTTTCTTTTCAAGTGAGTTTCAAAAATCCACAAATAATTCAAATGAACTCCAAATCTGGTGATTCAAATTTCTAGTGACTCCATAAATCATGACCTACTTGTTGGCGTAACATGCAAATTTTTCCAGAAATATTTCTTTCACAAATAATTATCATATCCCATTTTTCCATTTTCGTCATAAACTTTAGAACATCACAGAGGGCTCAGATTTGATCCAAATGCCATGATTCAAATTCCTAGATGCTTCTAAGTTCATAACTTAGTTTATGAACATTTTTCTTAATACTTTCTGTACCACACAATATAATGAGCCATTTCTTCATATTTGTCAACTTTGCAAATTCATAGGAAAATCATTTGAACTCCAAATCCAGTGAAACCAATTCCTAGATGCTTCTAAAATCATGGTTTGTTAAATGGGTGCTTTCGCTCATTTTTCAAAAAATATATTTCTGTACACTTCTTGCAAATCCATAAATCCGTTGATTCTATCATATTGAAATGCTCAAAAATATCCACTGATCCAATCCCAATGAAACCACTCTGATTATTTTTCATATAACCAGAGATGTCCTAGAAAAGTCAAATTCATATTTTTAGAGCACTTCTGTTTTTGCCTTGTTGTGTTGCTTATTGTGTTTGTTTCCGACGTTAGTTGATGAAGTAGACGGAGTACTTGGAGAAGACCCAGAAGATTTTGCTGAGCCAGGCAAGCAGCCCTTTGACCATGTCTATGAAACCCTTTTTATTCATGTCACATAGCACTTTTATTGCTTGCATCGGAGACATGATGATGAGGTGACCACATGGGGTGGTTTGCCACCGTTACTTCCTCATTGATACTTGCATTGTGCATGACCCTACCTTCTTATGAGGGTTATGCTGGTGGGAGTAGATAGGATGCTAAAGTAGTTGCTACGAAAAAAGGGACGGGAATATGCATGGTGATGGAGACAAAGTATTTTCAAAAGACTTTTCGAAAACCCCGTCGGGTGCCACTTATGCCTGAGGGAGATAATGAGATGGGTAACCACTTGATGACGAAGTGCTGTACCGAGGTAAGTGTGTGTGTTGCTTTCAAAAACGAATTGGTTTAAGTTGCGACCGTTATTCCAACCTTACATGCGCAACCACTCTACCCTTGTATGGGAAAGGGCATTATTGATTACCTAGGCCGATACTAGCTTGGAGCCTGCATTACTAGTGACGGGGGAGAGTTGGTGCTCTCTCTCGGGACGAGGTCGTGCCAGGTAGGGCGGCCATGACTGTTTTTACAGGGCACCGGACACACCGTTGGTACCCCGTGCTTGTGGTATGTGATGAATATGGGAGCGAGGGTCCACAATTTTAAGATGTGAAATGTTGGGCACGAGGGTTACTACCAATCGAGTGGACTCTATGTTAGTGTCGTCTAGGGAAAGATAGTGATCTGGTCCTTACCTCGGGTACTTGAGGTACCGCGGGTCGTGGATGACACGAAAATTCCCCGGATCTTGTGGGTAAAGTGTGCAACCTATGCAGAGTGTAAAACTATTCGAATAGCCATGTCCACGGCCAAGGACAGTTGGGTAACCGCTCTTGGGCTACGTCCACATGTATACGAAACCCGGTGAGTGTGTATGGAAAATTGGAAAGAACTACTTGGGTCAAGTCAAAAGACTTGACATGATGATTAAGATGGGTTCGTTCCAACTCTATTTATGTTGATATCTGTAACCTGTCCTCATGGTTAGTTGAATGCTTATGATGCATGCCTTACAAATTGTTGAACATTTCATAGCACTCAAAACTAGCTTTCTGCAAAAATTTACCTATTTCATGCATTGTTGTATCTGGAACCAAAACATGGATTGCTTGCGAGTACATCCAAGTACTCATTGGCTTGCCACTGGTTATTTTATTGGACATGCATGAAAGAACAGGATATGATGAAGAATACTTCGGTGACGAACATGCGAGCTAGGACGCTACCCAGTTAGAATGCCTGTAGGGTTAAGGCAGATGGCATGGGTCCAAGTTATCGACGAAGATTTCTGCGAAGTTATACTCAAGACTCGACCATAATGGTCATAATTTATGTAAGACAGTATGTATGGATGTAAGACTCTTGTTATTCAGCTTCTGTGTTTTCATTGAGCATTGATCTCGGGGATCACTGTACACATGCATTCGGTGATCACGACTTATGAGTCGGGGTCCCCACAGTGATCTCATCCAAAAATAATAATGCCATTTATATTTTAATTTAATGCATAGAACCGCCTTTTATACATAGATGCACTATGCCTTGGCCCGTTCTCACACACGCGCTATATATATCTCTATCTAACACATAAGTGCACACACTTTAAATACATAGGCATTTCTCTCTCACACATGCTCACAATCTCTCCCGGGGTGTCGGGGTGTCTCACGCACACACACTCTCTATATATCTCCCTCTCTTTTTCTGACTACTATGGACCACTCTTTTCACTAATCTCACTTGGAAAACACTATTTCTCTCACATACATATACACACACGCATGGTCTCTACTAGCCCTCTATAGGCACATATATGTGCCTATGTGTCTCCCGCACGCACATTATCTTTGGGGCTCTCTCGCACACATTGCCCCCCCCACACCTCTCTCTTAGTAATTGGCTGATATGATTCCATCAAATCATTCGGTAGGATATGCCTGACTGTTAGGCTCGATGGTAATACGAGGCAAAGTTTTACCAAAGTCCGGGCCCTTGTAGTTGAGGAAAAAGCCTACTCCTGGTACTGTATATTTGTGATAGGGGTGTGCACAAAGTACGCGTGAATACCAGGCATTGTGCGTGTGTGTATACTATCGACGAACTAGCCCCCGGGCGTCTATAACATACTCGGGGTGTAACACCCCCAGTGTCATGCTACAGTAACCCGCTGTGATTAAGCCTAATCATTTGGCTAAATAATGCTTAATCACCTTTGTTCAATATCTCTTTTTAACTCCCATCTGAATTCAAATTCAAATCATAAGTGAAATTTGAAGTTTCACAAAAGTTGCTGGAAAAATGTTCATCATTTAGCAAATATTCCAATACAATTTGATGTAAAGAAAAACAACATCACTCTTATGCTAAAATGGACACTAACATTTATAACAATGTCATTCCAGCAATTTAAAATGCAAATTCATTTATGAAATTCCAAATGAATCTAAACCTCTCCCAAAAATAATTTTTGACAGTGCCTAAAAATGCACTGGAATTTTGTGATCCAGTTCCACATTTTTCCTAAATCATTAGGGTCCCCAGATAAATCATTTTCCTTCTCTGCTAATTAAAGAAAAGGAAAAGGAAAAGCAAAGGGGTGGGAGAGCCCCTGGCCTCCCCCTGGGCCACGGCCCACCCGACCAGGCCCAGCCCATCTTCCTCCCCGGTCGTCTTCTCTGTTCACCCGACCCCGTGCGCGCCCAAGTCGCGTCCCCGCCGAACCCACCTCGCCGTCGGCGCCTCGGTGGATAAGGGCAACGTCCCCTCGACCCCTCGGGCTCCCCGCACCCACTCACTCCCCCTGGACGCCCCCTCTCCCCTCTCTCCCTCTGGCCTCGCCCCCTTCTCCAGATCCACCTTGCCCCGACTCGCTGTCGCCGCCGCGTTGCTGCGCCACCGCGGCCACCGTGCCCTCCTCGCCGCCCCGATGTGTCCACGAGCCCCACGACCGTCTTCTGCTTCGTCTGCACCAACAACCTCAAGGCGGGAGCCACCCCAGCGCCGGATCCCCTTCGTCTTCCTCCTCGACGGCCACCACACGATCTCGCGGCCGATCTACTGCACCGGACCTCCCCGAGCCCTCTGCCTAGACCCCACGCTCCCGCGGTGAGCTCCTGCGCCGAACGCGCCGTCCCCTGCCCTCCCTAGCCGCCCGTAGCCACTACCCCGACGAAGCCCGAACCACCGCCGCCTCGTTTGGTCACCGGCGCGTCTCCGGTGATCGTTTGGTCACGGGCTCGTACCCATTGGACTCGCCGCACCACGTAGATCCTCCCCAGCCTCCTCTTTTGCTCAATAGCGCGCTGCCTCGCCATTTCCGTCTTCGGCCGAAGCCGCTCCGCCGCTGGCCTCGACGCCGGCGCCGATTCCAGCCAACTCCGGCGACGCCAGCACCGCTGTTCGACGCGCGCTGCTCCGCTCTTTCGAACGCGCCCTCGCGCGCGAAACGGTTGCCCGTAGGCGAAATCCGACGAGGTCCGAGGCCCTCCGCCGTGTTTGGCGTCACCGGCGACGTGCCGCCGGCCGCCACTGACGTGGCACACCTGGGGCCTCCCCTGGGTCACTGCCAGCGGGCCCCGCGGGCCCCGTTGACTAGGTTGACCTAGTCAACGTGCTGACTGGGCGTCTCTGTGAAGCTGACATGCGGGCCCGCCGCTTAATCTTCTAATTAAACATTTTATTAATTAAAACTAATTAGTTTAGTTAATTAGTCCATGACAGGCGGGACCTACCTGCTAAATAACTCTGTTTAGTTAGTTTTAAAACTCTGTTAACTCTCTGTCCATGACATGTGCGCCCTGCTGGACCCACATGTCAGTTTTGACCTGGTCAGCGAGTCTGTTGACTGTTGACATCATCCCCACGCAATGCTAACATCATAATTCCTTTTCTGCTAATATTAATAGTTCCAGAATATTGTTTAAACTTTGAAAATTCATAGTAATTAAACCGTAACTCCGATGAAAATGTTTTCTACATGAAAGTTGCTCAGAAAAATCCAACGAATCCGGATACGCGGTCTGTTTACCTGTCAGATGCCTCTAACTATCTGAACATGGAACATTCCCCCTCCGGTTATCTGTCTGACACAAGTCTGGAACCGGGAATACATTCCCGGTTGAATTCCCCCTTCACCTACAACGTGTAGCCATACGTTAGGTCACACCCGGCACAGCATATTGCCACGTTATGCTTTGTGATGCTATGTTTGCTTTATATTTACTGTTTCTTCCCCCTCTTCTCTGGTAGACCCCGAGACCGATGCTACCCCTGTGATCGGCTACGTCGACGACGACACTTCTTCCTTTTTAGCAGAGCTTCCAGGCAAGCCCCCCCCCCCTTGATCACCAGATATCGCCTATTCTTCTCTATACTGCTTGCATTAGAGTAGTGTAGCATGTTACTGCTTTCGGTTAATCCTATTCTGCTGCATAGCCTGCCATTGTTGATACAGTTGTTACCCTTACCTGCTATCCTACTACTTAGTATAGGATGCTAGTGTTCCATCAGTGGCCCTACACTCTTGTCCGTCTTCCATGATATACTACTGGGCCGTGATCACTTCGGGAGGTGATCACGGGTATATACTATATACTTTATATACATGACACATGTGGTGACTAAAGTCGGGTCAGCTCGTTGAGTACCCGCAAGTGATCCTGATGAGGGGGCTGAAAGGACAGGTGGCTCCATCCCGGTAAAGGTGGGCCTGGGTTCCTGACGTCCCCCGACTGTTACTTTGTGGCGGAGCGACAGGGTAGGTTGAGACCACCTAGGAGAGAGGTGGGCCTGGCCCTGGTCGGCGTTCGCGGATACTTAACACGCTTAACAAGATCTTGGTGTTTGATCTGAGTCTGGCCATTTGGTCTATACGCACTAACCAACTACGCGGGAACAGTTATGGGCACTCGACGTCGTGGTATCAGCCGAAGCCTTCGTCACGTCAGCGACGGAGCAGCGCGCGCCGGATTGGACTGGAACTCCTGCTAGGCTAGGTCTGCTTCCGGCCGCCCTCGCAACGTGCAGGTGTGCAATGGGCGCCCAGACCCCTGCGCCATAGTATTTAGACCGGCGTGCTGACCTCTCTGTTGTGCCTAGGTGGTGCTGCGATGTGTTGATCTTCCGAGGCCGGGCATGACCCAGAAAAGTGTGTCCTTCCAAATGGGATCGAGCGTGTTGAATTATGTGGTGCACCCCTGCAGGGAAGTTTATCTATTCGAATAGCCGTGTCCCTCGGTAAAAGGACGACCCAGAGTTGTACCTTGACCTTATGACAACTAGAACCAGATACTTAATAAAATACACCCGTCCAAGTGCCAGATATAACCCGGTGATCACTCTCTAACAGGGCGACGAGGAGGGGATCGCCGGGTAGGATTATGCTATGCGATGCTTCTTGGAGGACTTCAATCTACTCTCTTCTACATGCTGCAAGATGGAGGCTGCCAGAAGCGTAGTCTTTGACAGGACTAGCTATCCCCCCTTATTCTGGCATTCTGCAGTTCAGTCCACCGATATGGCCCTTTACACATATAACCATGCATATGTAGTGTAGCTCCTTGCTTGCGAGTTCTTTGGATGAGTACTCACGGTTGCTTTTCTCCCTCTTTTCCCCCTTTCCTTTCTACCTGGTTGTCGCAACCAGATGCTGGAGCCCAGGAGCCAGACGCCACTGTCGACGATGACTCCTACTACACCGGAGGTGCCTACTACTACGTGCAGCCCGCTGACGACGACCAGGAGTAGATAGGAGGATCCCAGGCAGGAGGCCTGCGCCTCTTTCGATCTGTATCCCAGTTTGTGCTAGCCTTCTTAAGGCAAACTTGTTTAACTTATGTCTGTAATCAGATATTGTTGCTTCCGCTGACTCGTCTATGATCGAGCACTTGTATTCGATCCCTCGAGGCCCCTGGCTTGTAATATAAAGCTTGTATTATTTTTAATTTGTGTCTAGAGTTGTGTTGTGATATCTTCCCGTGAGTCCTTGATCTTGATCGTACACATTTGGGTGCATGATTAGTGTACGATTGAATCGAGGGCGCCACACGGGGCCTAGGGTTACAAATCATATATAGTTGGCTTATCATCAGTGGGGATAGAGTCCTCCACGACTCTGGTAGCTTTGTCTTGTACGCTGAGTCCTCCACATGGGTCTTCGTATAATGTGTCTCGGTCCAACCTATGTGGCACAGGATGGAACCGACCCATGAGTCCTCACGTTGACCCAACACAACTAGAAATGATGCGCCCACCACACCCCGCATGCAATCGGCCTCTAAGAAAAAAAGCATATACAATAGTACAATGTTATACATGAAAGTTAATTGCATGGTGCATCCAATACTATTTGTTCTGCATTGTGAATGTTTGTATCTTCTCCTAAAATATTAGTCACGGGAAAGAGAAACGAAGGGCATATCTCTCCTTGTCTCCACCGCACACCCCCTCTTTCTACACAACTTTCACGTACGCACACAAACTATCTCTCGGCCCTCTAAAAGTATGCATGCCCTTGACACATTCACGCGTGACGGTCATTGTATTTCAAGCGAAAGCACTATACAGTCACTGGACTTCAGAATATGCTCATTATGGTCACCGTATACATTCTCGTGGTGATCATACGGTATCTAGCTCATGATACGTCTCCGTATTTTGTTGATGACACTGACAGACATTGTATTTGATGCGTGCTACATATTTTGTTGACGACACTTACGGTCATTGTATTTGAAGCGAAAGCATGATATGGTCACTGGACTTTAGAATAAGCTCATCAGGGTCACCATATACATTTTATGGTGCTAACCAACCTGTGGTTGGATGGTTCGGAGGATAGTGGTTTCCCCAGCCTACCAGGGTTAAAGTCCCGGTGCTCGCATTTATCCTGGATTAATTTCAGTATTTTCCGGCGATGTGCGTTCAGTGGGAGGAGACGTTCCCCTCGACTACGAGGCACCTATGGTGACTTCATAAAATCTCAAGATCATATGCTGGCTCACTCTCTCGAAGGTGCTCATAGGGGTAGGGTCTACGTGTGTGCGCTTATAGCGGTGAGAGTTTGCGCGTATATATAAGCGCTTGCGTCTGTACCATGTTAAAAAATACATGTCGTGATTATATGGTCACTGGCTCACCCGTACAACTCTGTATTTTGTTGATGACACAATCAATTGACCAGTCAAACGTTCCATGTGGCGCAGCTAGTGTTGCACCATCAGCGCGCATAACCGTGGGGCCGACCTGTCAGCGCGTATATGAAAGAAAGAAATGGTAGTTTGAGTCTGTACTGTGTTAATAAAATACATTTTATGGTGATCATACGGTCATTGGCTCACCATATAGCTCCGTAATTTGTTGATGACACGATCAATTGACCAGTCAAACGATCCACATTAAGGAGCGCACATTACCATAGGGCCCACCCGTCAGCGCGTATATGAAAGACAGAAATGGTAATAAATTAGTGGTCGGTGGGGATTCGAAGTCGTGAGACCTCTGGTTGGCAGCCCGTGCCCCCTAACCACAGCGGACAAGGATCGCCTTGTGATGATATGCTGAGCCGGCCGTTTTAATTACACGCACGCACGAGCCACTGTGGTGAATACAAACTCATCACACCTGCGCACAACCACGCCCGCAACGCCCGCATGCATGCATGCAATACTCATACGTACCAATTTAGCTACACCTTAGTCGACTGAATCGACTTTTGGGTCAGTCGATTTTCAGGGGGTGGGGGGCTCGCCGGAGTTAAGGAAGAACCAGCCACAGCAGGGAGGGGGGCTCGCCGGAGAGGTACCCAACTATCTATCTTAGGGTTCAGGGTGGGGGCGGTGGTCACCGGCGGTGGGGGCGGTGGGGGGATCGCCGGAGAAAAAGCTCGGCGCAGGCAGCCTAGAGGCATGGCCGGGGCGGCAGCAGAATGACGGTGGGAAGTGGTTTCGGGGCGGGCAGGGTGGCGAGGCAGCGCGGGAGCGCCGCCAGCCGCGAGCGGCGGGGGGCCAGCGGTTCGGGCGGTGGTGGCTGGCGGCTCTCGGGGGTGGAGGTTGAAGATGAACTGCAGGCCCTTGATTTCGTGTACAACGGCTAGAAAATCGACTGACGAGAGATGAAAAAGCCAGTCGACGGACGTGTAGCCTCACCCCCTGCACGTACACATGCACTCAGGCAACACTCGCACGAACACACGCACGCATGCAGGCGTGCAACACTAACACGTACACATGCACTCACGAACGCACGCACGCACATATGCATGCAACACTGAATTGTACACATGCACGCACGCAACACTTGCACGCCTGCATGCACACAGCACACGACGCAAGACACACGCTCAACCTATAAGTTCATGCACCCTTTGTTAAGGACATGGATTGTTACGGGTATTAATCAATCTTATGTGTGATAAACATAACATTGATGTTTGTCGCGGTCTTTATGAATCACAACGTATCGAACGGGCTATCAACGTATATATGAAAATTTTAAAATTCTCTTACATTATATAGTAGGCTCATTTATATCAAATAGATGACATCACACTGAATGAACAATCATCGGTTTATGAAATGCCCGCTTCTGACTGCCCTGGCCCACCAAAAGCTCCTCTGCCGTGCGCTACCTGCGTTGGGTCACTGGCATGCAGGATAGGTACCCAAGGAGCCCACACGTCAGTGGAAGAACTGCGCGGTGTCGTACGTCAACGTCGAGGGCGCCGCTTACTGGACGCCTGGCTGAACACGCCTCCTTGCCTCATTCAAACGCATCCATGAAACCTGTGTGGAAGCCGAGAAACCCACTCTGGACACACGTCCGTTCATGACCGGCCCGGGATTAAACGCAACGCCGGCCGAGCTCCTCCCGTCCGCCGTCTATTTAATCTCCTATTTAAACGAGGCCAGACGTCGGCCAAGAATCGCACACCTTCGCCGCTCCCCTATCTCCACCTTCACTATTTTGTATAATGGCTTTACGAAGAGTAGTTATCCGGCATCCAAGCCGGCTGGGTGGCCCGCCGAGCCCGCCGGATACGAGCCATGCAGCTCGCTGATCCACCTCCCTCCCCTCACCCGACAGAGCCAGTTAACGCCCCAAGCCGGCGTGCGGTTCATCAACTCGCCGCTCCAGGCTAGCTCAACGAGGAGCGGCGAGCTGCTCCACGCCGGCACAGTGGGGAGGACGGGCATCGTCGCTGCCGTCCATGCCACCGCCTCGTACCGCGTCTCCTGTTTCTATGGCCGAGACTCCCATGCCTGCGGCCGCGCCATGCAGGCAGAGACAGAAGCCGGGTGCGTGGAGAGCGATGAGTCGGGGCCAGCGCCTCTGTGTCCGCCGCCATCATCGAGGAGAAGTAGAACACGGGAGGCCGCCGCCGCTTGGGTCCCATGAAGGCCACTGCGGATGCGACGCCGGCGTACACAGCAGGTGTCTCGTCGGATCCTTTTGTTGCGAGGACCTTTGCGACCCCGCATGGGCTCCACGGAAGCGGAGAAGCCCGCTTCAGACTCCATATTGGGCATCAGCCAATGATGTCAGTTGAGCGGTGGGGAAGCGAGCCGTCCTTAGAGCTGGAGCATATACCTCCGGGGCTCCCGGCAGTCCGGTGATCGTGCTGCTGATACGTCTCCAACGTATCTATAATTTTTTATTGTTCCATGCTGTTATATTATCATTCTTGGATGTTTTATAATCATTTATAGTCATTTTATATCATTTTTTGGTACTAACCTATTGACATAGTGCCAAGTGCCAGTTGTTGCTTTCTGCATGTTTTTTACATCGGACGAAATCAATACCAAACAGAGTCCAAACGGAGTGAAACTTTTTGGAGATTTTTTTGGACCAGAAGACATCAAGTGGGTCGAAGAAGCACCTGGGGGTGCTCCAAGGGGAGCACAACCCACCAGGGCGCGCCTGGAGACCCAGGCGCGCCTTGGTGGGTTGTACCCACCTCGGGTGCCCCTTGGACCGGCTCTTTGCTCTATAAATACCCCAATATTCCAAAAACACTAGGGGAGTCGACAAAAATCAAGTCCAGAAGCACCAGATCCAATCTAGACACCATCACGAAGGGGTTCACCACTTCCATTGGTGCCTCTCCGATGATGCGTGAGTAGGTCTTTATAGACCTTAGGGTCCTTAATTAGTAGCTAGATGGATTCCACTCTCTCGTTTGATTCTCAATATGATGTAACTCTTTTTGCGGTGTGTTTGTTGGGATCGGATGAACTTTGAGTTTATGATCAGATCTATCTTTTTATCCATGAAAGTTATTGGAGTATTCTTTGATCCCTTATATGCATGATTGCTTATAGCCTCATATTTCTTCTCCAATATTTGGTTTTTTGGCCAACTTGATCTATCTATCTTGCAATGGAAAGAGGTGCTTTCTAGTGGGTTCGATCTTACGGTGCTTGATCCCAATGACATAAGGGGAACCGACACGTATGTATCGTTGCTACTAAGGATAAAACGATGGGGTATATTTCTACATAAATAGATCTTATCTACATCATGTCATCGTTCTTATTGCATTACTCCATTTCTCCATGAACTTAATACACTAGATGCATGCTGGATAGCGGTCGATGTGTGGAGTAATAGTAGTAGATGCAGGCAGGAGTCGGTCTACTAATCTTGGATGTGATGCCTATATAATGATCATTGCCTGGATATCGTCATGATTATTTGAATTTCTATCAATTTCCCAATAGTAATTTTCTCACCCACCGTTTGCTATTTTCTCGAGAGAAGCCACTAGTGAATCCCACGGCCCCCGGGTCTCTTTCTCAAATTATTTGTCTTTGCGATCTACTTTATTTGCCTTTTATTTTCAGATATATTAAACCAAAAATATAAAAATATCTTGCTACAATTTATTTAATTTAGCGTTTGATCTATCAATATTTACTACTTTCTCATGTCCGTTTGCCAATTTCTGGCGTTGTTACCCGAAAGGGATTGACAACCCCTTTTACACGTCGGGTTGCGAGTATTTGTTATTTGTGTGCAAGTGTTGTTTACGTAGTGTTGCTTGGTTCTCCTACTGGTTCGATAACCTTGGTTTCATCACTGAGGGAAATACCTACCGCCGCTGTGCGGCATCATCCCTTCCTCTTTGGGGAAATACCGACGTAGCGTCAAGCCGCCATCAAAGGAATTTCAGGCGCCGTTGCCGGGGAGGATCTTCAACATATACCAGGTTCCTAATCACAAATCTCATCTCCTCGCAACTTACATTATTTTCCATTTGCCTCTTGTTTGCCTCTCCTCCACTTCACAAAAATTTGCCGTTTTATTCGCCCTCTTTTTCGTTCGCCGTTTTCTTGCCGGATCTGTTTTTGAGTGCAATCTTGTTGTGTAGTCACAATGACTCATGAGAACACCAAGTTGTGTGATTTCTCAAATACCAACAACAATGATTTTATTGGCACTCCGATTGCTCCTCCCGCCACTAGTGCTGAATCTTGTGATATTAATACTGCTTTGCTGAATCTTGTCATGAAAGATCAATTTTCTGGTACTCCTAATGAGGATGTCGCGTCCCATCTTAATACCTTCATGGAATTATGCGATATGCAAAACAAAAAAAGATGTGGACAATGATGTTGTGAAGATGAAATTATTTCCGTTTTCTTTGCGTGATTCTGCAAAAAATTGGTTTTCTTCTTTGCCTCGCAATAGTATCGATTCTTGGAATAAGTGCAAAGATGCTTTTATCACTAAGTATTTTCTGCCTGCAAAAATTATTCCCTTAGAACCCAGATCATGAATTTCAATCAACTTGAGCATGAGCATGTTTCACAATCTTGGGAAAGGATGAGAATGATGCTAAGGAATTGCCCAACTCATGGGTTAAATCTTTGGATGATCATACAAAATTTTATGCGGGATTGAATTTTGTTTCTCTTAATCTTTTAGATTCCACCACGGGTGGTACTTTTATGGAAATTACTTTGGGTGAAGTCACCAAATTTCTTGATAATATTATGGCAAATTATCCACAATGGCATACCAAAAGAGCTCCTACTAGTAAAAAAGTTAATTCGGTTGAAGAAATTTCTTCTTTGTGTGAAAAAGTTGATGCTCTTATGAAATTGGTTGCTAGTAAAATTCCTCCTATTTATTTCAATGATATGCCTTTGTCTACTTTGATTGAGCAAAATAGTGATGCCGTAGATGTGAATTTTATCTCGCAAAATAATTTCAACAACAATTCTTATAGAGGTAATTTCAATCCTAGGCCTTTTCCTAGTAATTCCTCTAATAGTTATGGTAATTCCTATGGAAATCAATCTTACAATAATAATAGAAACACCTCTAATCTTGAGAATAATATTAAATAATTTATCAACACGCAAAAAGATTTCAACACTACAATGGAAGAAAAGTTGAATAAGATTGATGATTTGTATAGAAGTGTTGATACAATTTCTCATGATGTGGAAAATCTCAAGATGAAAATTTTTGTACCTAAGGTAGAGGAATCAATTAAAGCTCTTTATGTTTCTATGGATGAAAGTAAGAAAAGAACCGCTATGCTTAGAGCTAGAAGAGAATTTTTAGAAAAGGCGTTTTCTAGTGATTGCATTCATAAAAGTGATGAAGATCTTAAAATGATTGGTGTTTCTTCTATTCATTCCTTGTTTAGTAAAATTAATATTGATGAAAAAGGGACTGGAGAAGAGTCAACTTTAACTAGAAGGCGTCCCGATAATTCGGAGGGTGAAAATCTTGTTGAGAAAATTGATAAAAGTGGGTTTGAAGAGGTCAAGACTTTAACTAGTGATGTGCCCACTCTTTTGGATTACAAAGACTGTAATTATGATAGTTGCTCTTTGATTGATTGTATTTCTTTATTGCAATCCATGATAAATTCACCCCATGCTTATGAACAAAATAAAGCTTTTACTAAACATATTGTTGATGCTATGATGAAAGCTTTTGGAGAAAAGTTGGAATTAGAAGTTTCAATTCCTAGAAAATTACATGATGAGTGGGAATGTACTATCAAAGTCAAGATAAAAAATTATGAGTGTTTTGCTTTGTTTGACTTGGGTGATAGTGTTTCTAGAATTCCGAAATCTTTATGTGATGTGCTTGGTTTTACCGATATTGAGGAATGTTCTTTAAATTTGCACTTGCCGGATTCCACTATTAAAAAGCCTATGGGAAGAATTAATGATTTTATTATCCTTGCAAATAGGAATAATGTGCCCATAGATTTTATTGTTCTTGATATTGATTGCAATCCGTCTTGTCCAATTATTCTTGGTAGACCATTTTTGCGCACTATTGGTGTCGTGATTGATATGAAAGAAGGCAATATTAAATTTCAATTTCCACTACGGAAGTGTATGGAACAATTCCCTAGAAAAATAATTATGCCTCCATATGAATCAATCATGAGGGCATCTTATGGATCTCGAAACAAAGATGACAAAACTTAGATCCTTGCTTTATGCCTAGCTAGGGGCGTAAAACTATACCGCTTGTTGGGAGGCAACCCAATGAATAAAATTTATTTTTGCGTTTTGCTTTATTTTCTTGAGTGTTTGCACAATTATGCTACTGTTATGATTGTGTTTTTTGTGTTTTAATTAGTGTTTGTGCCAAGCAAACCTTTAGGATCTTCTTGGGAGATAGTTGATTTGATCTTGGTGAAAAACAGAAACTTTTGCGCTCATAAAAACAATTTTAAAAAAATCACAGAAACGTGATTTTGCTCTGAATGTTTTACACAAGATTGATATACAAATTGCCCAGGTTGTCCTAATTTTTCACAATTTTTGGAGTTACATAAGTATTCGAGTTATTCAGATTGCTACAGACTGTTCTGTTTTTGACAGATTCTATTTTGTTTGCGTTGTGTGCTTGTTTTGATGATTCTATGGTTTTCTTTGATGAGTTTTTGCCATAGAAAAGTTGGAATACAGTAGATATAATGCAAGAACAAAATATGAATTGGTTTGATACAGTACTTATAGTAGTGATTTGTTCTCTTATGCTAATGGATCTCACGAAGGTTTTGTTGAGTTTTGTGTGATTGAAGTTTTCAAGTTTTGTGTGATGTTACGATGGATGAAGGAATAAGGAGTAAGATGAGCCTAAGCTTGGGGGTGCCCATGGAATCCCAAGCTATTATGCAAAGAGAAGCAAGCAACTAAGTTTGGGGATGCCCCGAGTGGCATCCCCTCTTTCTTCTAACGACCATCGGTATTTTACTCGAAGCTATATTTTTATTCGTCACATACAATGAGTTTTACTTGGAGGTTCTTGTATGATCTGAGTCTTTGCCTGCTTTGCTTTGTGTTTTAAGTCTTGAATCCTTGTGGGACACACCTATTTGAGAGAGCCAAATTTATGCCATGACTTGTTATAATTGCTCTCTATGCTTCACTTAAATTTTTATGAGCTATGGATTTGCTCTAGTGCTTCACTTATACCTTTTTGAGCATGGTGTGCTTTAGTATTTCTTGAAGAAATTCTCTCTTGCTTCACTTAGATTTATTTGAGAGTTAGTAATTTTTTTAAGAAATTCTCTCTTTCTTCACTTAAATTAATTTGAGGGAAAGAAATATTATGCTCATGATCTTCACTTGTAACTGTTTGAGCCTATCAAAAGAAACACATGAAAATTAGTCCCAAATTGATAGATATCCCAGAAGGATATAATAAAAACTATCATGAAGATCATTGGAAAAAATAAACTTGATTCCTTGTAATAGTTTTGAGATATGATGATGTGATATGTGAGTTATGTTGATGAGTAAGTGTGCTTTGGTAAGAATATTGGTGTTAAGGTTTGTGATTCCCCATGCAAGCACGAAAGTCAATAGTCATGCAATGAAATTACATCCTACTTGTGGTGCATTATTCGGTGTTAATTATGCTTAATGCTCGCTTATGAGATTATTTGTTTCTTGGTTGGTCGCTTCTCAATCTTTTGCTAGCCTTCATTTTGCACTAAGTATGATCTCTACTTGTGCATTCAAAAACCTTTAAACCAGTTTTGCCACATGAGTCCACTATATCTACCTATATGTGGTATTCTTTTGCCATTCTAAGCAAATTTGTATGTGCCATCTCTAATTTTCAAAATAAACTTCACTTTTGTGTGTTCGTACCGCTCGCGAGGCGGTGAGGGGTGGCTAATATTTTCCATGCTAGATGTGTTATTCTCACGATGAGTGTTTATTCACTTGTCATTGCACGAGAGTAAGGCAAAGGTATTAGGGATGCCCAGTCCCGAAATGAAAAATGAATTTACTTTATGTTGTCAAATAATAAATTCCTTGGAAAGTGTTGTCATGGAAGGCACCCGTGGATACGGTTAGCCATGGAAAGTGAAAGTATGGTGAAAAAGAAATAAACTTTATTTTCTGTTTGGGAAGCACCTATGATATATTTAGCATGGAAAGTTTTGGGAACTCTAAGTCGTTTTCGTTGGTGGGAAAAGCACACCTCCCAAAATGTTTTTATCTCTAAGTTTTTCGCTTTGAGCTCTCGCACCTCTAAAATCCCTATTCCATCCGCCTAGGGCCTTTCTTTTACTTTTTGCAATTTTTATTTTTAATTTGAGTCTCCATCTTCTCTTATAAAGCACCAACTAGGAGGCACTATGATTGTACTTGAGCATTGGGTGTAGTTAATATGCGAGTGTGTTTCATGAATGGATCAATGATTGAGCATGATGGGCTAGGGATAACTTATTTTAGCGTTGATATTTTGAAAGACATGGTTGCTTGTTGATATGCTTGAGTATTTAAGTCTCATGTCAAAACTAGACTATTGGTTTGAATCACATAAAAGTCCAAATGTCCATTCTATAAAGAAAAGAATATGAGATGACATGTCAGGCATCATACCACATCAAAAATTATGTTATTATCATTTACCTACTTGAGGACGAGTAGGAAATAAGCTTGGGGATGTTGATACGTCTCCAACGTATCTATAATTTTTGATTGTTTCATGCTGTTATATTATCATTCTTGGATGTTTTATAGTCATTTTATATCATTTTTTGGTACTAACCTATTGACATAGTGCCAAGTGCTAGTTGTTGTTTTCTGCATGTTTTTTACATCGCAGGAAATCAATACCAAACGGATTCCAAACGCAGCGAAACTTATTGGAGATTTTTTTGGACCAGAAGACATCCAGTGGGCCGGAGAAGCGCATGGGGGGTGCTCCGAGGGGAGCACAACCCACCAGGGCGCGCCTGGAGGCCCAGGCGTGCCCTGGTGGGTTGTGCCCACCTCAGGTGCCCCTGGACCGCCTCTTTGCTCTATAAACACCCCAATATTCCAGAAACCCTAGGGGAGTCGACGAAAATCAATTCCAGCCACAGTAGAGTCCAGAACCACCAGATCCAATCTAGACAGCATCACGGAGGGGTTCACCACTTCCATTGGTGCCTCTCCGATGATGTGTGAGTAGTTCTTTGTAGACCTTCGGGTCCGTAGTTAGTAGCTAGATGGCTTCCTCTCTCTCGTTTGATTCTCAATACAATGCTCTCTTGGAGATCCATATGATGTAACTCTTTTTGCGGTATGTTTGTTGGGATCAGATGAACTTTGAGTTTATGATCAGATCTATCTTTTTATCCGTGAAAGTTATTTGAGTCTTCTTTGATCTCTTATATGCATGATTGCTTATAGCCTCGTATTTCTTCTCTGATATTTGGGTTTTGTTTGGCCAACTTGATATATTTATCTTGCAATGGAAAGAGGTGCTTCCATGAACTTCTACATGCATTGGTGAGTTTTCTCTTGATGCTGCTTGCGTCGGGTGAATTAAAGCACCTCGAAATCCAAACATGTGATGGTACTACTAGTAGATTTGAGACTTATAAAACAGAAAAATGATTTTTTTTAGATGAGCCCTATGAACCGGAACGGAGGGAGTAGTAAGTAGTACTACCTCCATAGTGGGTACGTACTCCGTAAAATCAGGTTTGCCCAAAACTAAGTCGCTCAACGTTTATTTGCTTGTTTCCCTTCCTGCCTCGTTGCCTCGAACAGACTATGCCAAACTCCCCTGCCTACCACGAGGGAAAAGACCAGCCCTCGCCTTTTTAGTCCGGGTTTGTATCGATGCATTGCACGAAGCAGAAAAAACCAAGCCCTGTCTTGTACTCCTCTGTCGTACTAAAAGAGTGGAGATGCTAGCTTTCATGAATTCTGTACTTCCTCTCGCCGGCATGCGGGATATATAGCAACCGGGTTGACGTGTCATGCACCAGTAGTAAGGAGCAATGAGACGTCAAATCACAATGCCGCACCTTCCCAGGCGGACGAAGCAACCATTATTTCACACTTCGCCGAATCCGCTTCACCATCATCTCCTTCGAGAAAACCACGTATTGCTTCTGCCCTTGTTCTGCCTCAAGAGGGACGTGCATCACCTTGGTACATCATGACACGTGGGACTGCATGATAGGCCAAGCCCCCCCCCCCCGCCCACCGCTCGGTAAAATCACCTCATTTTTACAACTTCCTTTGTCTCGGTTTACATGGCATGCATGTCGTTCTAGGTTGAGAATTTAACTAGCTATATATGTGATGAACAATATATGTTTAGAAACTATATCCGCTTAAGAATCCAATGATATACTATTTGTGACATAGTAACTCATATTTAGTTAGTCAAATCGATGACCTAGAACTACGTGCATGCCCTAGAAACCGAGATGGAGGGAGTAGTAGCTTTTTAGATCAATATAGTCGGGATTCACCAAGGGGCAAAACCAAGTGGTAGGCTGCTCATGTCGTCTTGGCGTAGCAACTCAAGCAGGGTCAATCCGCACACGAAATGGCGACACACTTAACAGGACCCCTTTGGCCGACATGTGGCTCATCCACCGTCTTGTTCCACATGCGTTGCACAAAATTATAGTTAGGAGCAGCGGTTGGACTTGGAGGCACCCCGATCATAGCCGCAGTAGTAGTAAATGAGCGATGAGGGGTCAAATCACAAAGCCCCATCTTTCCCGCATTAAGCTGAACGGACGAAGCAACCATAGTTTCACTCTAGGGCGCAAGAGTATAAAGAAAAGAGAAAACCAATGATGCGTGCGGCAGCTACCTAGGGCACCCTAGGGTATGAGCCTCCACTACAAATCCGCTTCTCCCTCGTCCTCTTGAAGAAAACCGATGATGTGTGCGGCGGGTAGGGTTTGTAGGAGTACTACAGCCTGCAGGGCCATGGCGTAGTAAACAGGAGAGGGATTGAGTTTGATTCGACGCCTTGACACGGGTGGGCTGCTTGCTTTTACGGGAAAGAGGCAGCATTTTGGGTTTGGGGACCAGTGAGATATATGTAGTACACAAAAAATTGTGGACGTAGGTTCGACCGAATGGCAATGACGCGTGGGCCCCGCATTTTGATATACCCGCGGCCGCGTAAAATTTGCTACTCAAAATAATGCATAAAAGTTCCGCCAAAAACATCTATAACTAATGGGAAGTGAATGTATGCTTAAAATGAAAATGTAATACAAAGAGAAAAAATGAATTGCAGTTAAAAGAATGACATTTCTGACAAAAATGTGAATGTGAACTACATATGTGTGCATGTGACCAACACATACATTGTCAATACAAAATCTAATGCAAGAAATAACTTATGAGTAACATGCACGAATTGACGATGTGGTGCTTGCATGCATAGAGTACAAAAACAATGTGATTTATGACTTGCATGCATGACGTGTTCTTGTGCCGTAGTTGCATCTCCAGGAAAAAAGCTACTAGTGGGTTGTACTAGCTATTTAGGTACATGGAAGTTGTAGGGAAAGAGATGACATGTCTCTCAATTCCTATGAGTAGGGAATGGATAAGATATGTCATTTGGTTCACATCATAGGAACTTTTCTATTGAATCTAGAGATGACATGTATCTCAATTCCTATGAGGAGGGATTCGAAAAAAGAGATGTCATTTGGTTCACGTCATAGTAACTTTTCTATTGAATATACGCTAATGTTTATTTTCCTTTGAAATTGTGGGAGTATAGGAATCCATTCATATGAACCAAGTGGTTCTAAAGCTATAAAAATGATATCATGTTTGTTTTCCTTCGAAATGTGGAGTATATGAATCTATTCCTATGAACCAATTGGCTCTAAGGGAAAAAATCCTACAAAAATCATATCATATAGAGTTCCTATGATATTCCTCCACACCAAAGGATGGTTGAAATTGCTCCAGGTCATACGACGGTCTTTCTTTGTACACTCCTCCCCCATCTTTATAGTTACCTCTCGAAGATGAATGAAATGATATATATTGGGTATTCTATATGTGCATTTGGGTATATAAAAACTCGATAAAAGTTTGCAAGGTTTGAATTTTCAATAAAATTATATGCACTACATTTTGGAACGGAGGGAGGAGCATACTTCAGTTGCTAACACTCACGTGGATGATTTGTGTGTCAGAGGAGTGGCTATTCTATTAAATGACATGGCAAAATTGACACTGTCAGATGCTGATCTAACGGTTGTTACGGTGTTCGTCAGGAAACGACTTTTGGCGAACATTTGTTAGATATTATTTACGGACACATGCATTGCATTGATACGTGCCCCCTCTCTCTCACGCACACACGCACCCTCACGAGTCACGACTCTCCCGATTCCTCTCGCACCCACCGTCTATCTATAGGTAGACGTCACACACATATGTGCTATTCACACCCTACCCTCAGAACTTCTAAAAAATAAAAGACCTGGCGCACCTTTTATTTTAACTCACATGTCACACACTTATACTATTACTCTTGTGGCGAGCGTTCTTTGGGCGTAGTATATTGTACTCTCACGAAGGGAAGCGCTACACGCACGCACTATTTCTCTAACACCCACTTGTGGGTACACGTAGGAGCGCATTTTTTTGAAGCTAAGAGCGCATTTGTTTATAAGGAGGCATCCCAATTGACAATTTGACTAGTCTAGTTTTCAACTTGATTGAGGGTCGGGGACTGCACGTGAATGATACAGTATTGTGTGTTCTGGACGCGGTGGCACGTTATTGATCGAGTTTTATTTTTACTTGAACTTTAAATGAAAATAGTGGTGCATGCGTGTTCAATTTAATAACGGCTGGTACAATAAAATCACTCCACTATATATATAAGTAGGAGCCTCGGCGCTTGCCTTACTAGGGTTCCTCTCTTTCACTCTCTCATGCTCTCCAGATCTACGCAAGACATAGGTGGCCACACTCTCTCTTCTCACGGCTGGTCACAAATCCGGCCGGAGCACCTCGACGGGGGCAGGGGTGTAGGTGTATCGTTCACGCGGCCGTCGGCGGCGAGGGAGGAGACCAACAGCTGCCTACGCGTCTCGATCGGCGGCCGTGCCGTTCTCTCCGAGATAGCGCCGGCTCGAGAGGGCCTCCGACCCCTTCTTCCTCCGTGCGGTATTTTGGCCAAGATGCGACCTCCCGACGCCGTCTTTGCCACATGCCGACGACCCTCAGGTATATATTCCTTCAAAACCCGCCTTGCCCTACTGCCCCAGCTCCCCGCGTGGCTGCATGTGGATCTTTTTCTACTTCCGTCGGCTGTTCCAAAGCCACCTAGACTTTTACTATTATTAGAGGTAAAGCTAGTTCATACAGTCGAATCTAAGAGTTGGTTCAAACAGGGAAGAAAGTGGGGAAGCTGTAGCATGAATCTAGGACTTGGTTCTAAGAGGAAATGGGGGGAAAGTAGTAGATACTGGCAACCCAACCAGTCTCTTGGATGAAAAGGAGAAGAAAGTGTGGTGGATGGCGAAGGGTGGGGGAAGTGGACTTGTATCTTGGTCGAAAAAGGAAAGAACGTGAGGTGTGTTGGGGGACAACGCAAATTAGAACGAGCAGGTCTAGATTTCATGTTCTCACATAGGAAAATGTCACCGAGGAGATAAAAAATGGGGCAAATGCAGACATGCTGCCTGAGTGTTTGCTGCTCTCAGCAACCACATCTGCGTCACCACTTTATGCCTCTGCTATCCCTACGCCCATATCGCTACCGTTAATGTAAAATCACATGAAGCATTAAGCAATGCCACCTAATGTCACTATTAAGTAATGGTCTAGTGCCGTCGATAAATTGAAGCAATGCCACCTAATGTCACTATTAAGTAATGGTCTAGTGCCGTTGATAAATTGAAGCAATGCCACCACCATTTTATGAAGTGCTCCCGTCTTGCTTTATTTCCCATTAATTGTGTTTTTGCAGTTACACTTAAATCTCACACCGTTAACATTCCTTCATTCCAGTGGAGCTGCACAAATTTGATTGCACATTTACTGTGCTACTCTCATGATAGTAATACTAATGCTATTGTTCTGCATGTTAATCTAGTGGCAGTGTTGATGTGATGTGATGCTACTTACTTAAGGGCACTTTCATACTGTCAATGTATTGCCAATTATAACACAATAGATGCTGCTGTTAATCATATGCCACTGCAAATAACTATCACTATTTGAATAACCGTATTTCATATTTGCGCAAATAGGGATGTCTGTCTCCATATCGTTTCTATCTGCGCAATCAAAAGTACACACCTCAGTTTTAGTAGAACTGCACAAAATGAGATGGCTATTCCTAGCTGCCATCGTCTAATGACCCGTCTTCCAGGTATTCCTACATTGGTAGTAACTAGGTAGAATGACCAATAAAATCTAAAAGAAGCTGATTCGTACATTTTACTTCCTGATTGCAATGCAGGGACGAGCGAAAACAACTGTATCCTAGTCAGGAATGCACTTTCTCCCAGTTCATCCATGGACTGAGGACTATCTGGCATGGCTGCATGGAGGTTTTTGGGATAGGTGCACGGATAAGAGGCATTGTAGTCTTCTTATTTCTGCAAATAGCAGTGCTTAAATTTAGTGGAACTACACAAGAAGTTCAGATGGTCAGTACATTATAGTGTTCAATTCAGCATTCCAAATGAGAACACAATTATAATTGGTTATTCTGGAATGAGAGAACCTAACACTGGCTGGTGGCAACAAGAAAAACCAGAGTGAACTCTAGGAAATTAAAGCCTGCCTAGGGAGGTCCTTTGCTCAGAGAAGCCTTGCTTGATTTATCCAGATTTGTAAACCTTCTCACAACTTTGTCTTTAGCTGTTATCTAGTATATGTTTGTTATGTTCTATGAATCACTGAGATGTACAAAATTGCTTAACTTATGATTTTCAAGTATTTTATGAAGCCGAGTATAAGGTGAATGTTCCACATTAACGCTGGACTAGCGTGTGAACATTTGGAATTTACATTGTGGCCTCAGTTAACTACATGAACCACTGTAACAGAATATTGATTGTTACCTGGTCGATAGCTGACTTTTCTAGTGTTGAAGCAAGCTGAGCCAATGTGTCGTGTTTTGCACGACTGCTTACAAGTGGGGTAGCACCAACGGTGTTTACAAGTACTTAACCAGCCTTACGTACCCTATGTATACGTCAGCGCACAGTTCTCGAATGATTACTCTATTTCATCAAACACACACTGTGCGTATGATAAATCGTGACAACTTATGTCTCACCATGCCATATTCATGAAAAAACTAGTGAGGACGCATCTGTTTCAACAACAATTAGGATGGTTCTCACATGATGCACGGGCACACAAAAGTAGCAGCAGTTCCCATAGACGGATTCAAAAAGAGTACTAGCCCCAGAGGGCTCGATAATAGGCAAGGTTCGGATAATTAGACACAATCCAAACTACTATTAAACACTAGCTGGGGCAACTATTTCATGCCTCGATCTAATTAGGGATGGACACAAGACGGACCTTGCCATGAACATCATCGAGGACGTCCGGCAGCAGCTCAATCCTGAGAACCTTCCTGAAGATAACCTTGTGGCATTGCCACTCATAAACTTGTTTGTGGAGGCATGCCACGCCATCTTCCTGTGTAAGCTTGACAAGAACAGTATGCCTCACAAACGAAGGAGTAGCTTTCAACTTCTTGTGCTTCAGTACACCTTGGGTAACACGCCTGACAACAGTGTGGCTAGAATACATCTCGACATTGGTATAAATGCAAATGGCTTCCAGGATCCAACAGCCTAAGAACTCTATTTTCCCAATGTGTATATTCAGGTCATCCGCCTCATAGGGAGTGACATGTACAACCACACAATCTTTGTCTGCATCAGGGCTCTAATTGAAAAAGAAACAAATTCTGAATTACTTTCCAATATAAGAAACAGAAGTTATTTAAACCACTATGTAGAGTAAAAAGTATGCATGACGAAGGGGGAAAACTGCTCCTGCAGGGCCACGGGTGCTGTAACCTGAAATGGTGTAGCGATCCGACCTCAGACGGTCAAATCTCTGTGCATAAGTGTCATCCCTGGATCGGTAATGCTGACACACACAATACTTGAAGGATTTATAACAGAGTGCAATCATACACTTATTACATCAAATGTCTCAAAAGAGAACTTATAAATATAATATGGCTTAAGGCCATCTAAATAAGATAACTGTGGAAGCATCGAAAGGTAAATGAGTCCATCAACTCCAACGGCATAGCTAAGTGCACGACAACGACCTAGAGCACCTTACTCTTCGTCTGAAAAGTCTGCAACATAATACGTTGCAGCCCGAAACGGGTCAGCACATGGAGTATTCTGGCAAAATAACACAGTAGAGCAATGAACAGGTAGAAGCTATCACTACATGCATATATGGCTAGTGGAGGCTCTACGGTTAACAAGTTTTTGCGAAAAGCCAATTTTTTCCGACAACAAAGGAATATATTTTGTTTAACTATCATGGCAGTTGATAAACATTGAGAATGGTAACCCCATCTGAATCCCAATTAAACAGTATTAATAACCCAACAAATTAATTTACAATGATGAGATCAACATGAACATTCAAGAACCAAATACTCAAGATGTCCATAACCGGGGACACGGCTAACCGTGATTAGTTTGTACACTCTGCACAGGTTTGCGCACTTTTCCCCACAAGACTCTATCTCCTCCGTTTGATTTCTCGCACTACATGGTGTGTGAGAAACGTTTGACCGAGACACAGTCTTTCAGAAGCATTAACTCTTTCAACGGGTAAACCGTACCACCTACATCCCCTACATCTGCTAGTTTACCACTGAAAGAGGTCACACGACATACTCAACTATGCCAGAGCCCATAATTTCTTGTGACTGCACACAGAAGTTTCTAGCATGAATAATCTTATGATCCCTTTGAGCCTGGGTGGCGAACCATAGGATGATCACACGGATGACCCGTGATCTCCTTGGACAACACTGGATTTCCCCAGGTGCCCACCAACAATCCACCCAGATGTGTATTAAAGTAGCCACCTTAAATAAACCCTTAGTTTACAAATAATCTCATAGCTTTCATGAATCACTCAACCAAACCACGTCTACGAGCATAGCATAGCAGTATAAGCATAACGTAGAAGTAACTCCCAGGGTTTGATAATAAAGGACAATAGGTTCTACCTCATCAGCTACTCCCAAAACCCACATGTTAAGAGATCCTACTCATGCAATGTTTGAGGGTTGTAACTAATGCATAAAAACTGGGTAATAAAGGGTATCATCAATTGCTACTTGCCTTGCTGACGATCTGCAAATCCTAGAGACTCGTAGTAGCACGCTTCGCACTCCGAACATTCTATCGCAAACAAACAATAGCATACATAAGAACTCAACAATAGATGCAAGGGAAAAACTCAAATAAAGATATCCAAATTAAAATTTCAACTGAAGTGCGTCGATTTGCAAAAAGAATCAATCGAATCGGAGCTACGGAACTCAAACTATGGTCAAAAGAAGTTCGAAATCGAATCTGCCTGAAACCAAGTTTTAAATTATCAAAACCTTGTTCAATTTGATTAACTGGAAAGAGGGGTTCGAGATGAAGATTTTGGCATTGGTTTCACTGGATTTGGACAAATGGTTAAAAAGTTGCGAGGGTTTGAAGATCAGGGGCTAATATGCGATAAAAATAATAGCGGATAGGTCCCTGGCCGAAAATAAAAGAAAAAGAAAAAGACTACGACGCGAACGTCCGCTAACAGAGGCAAACGAGCGAATTCGTTCGTTATAAGATCTAAACGAACGAACGTTCGTAGAATAAAACCAACCGAAGAAAGCTGAGAAAACCAGATCTAGAAAAAAACGATCTAGGGTTTACCAAAAAAACGAACGGTTTTATACCGTTTAACCGGAAAAGACCGGCGGGCAGCGGCGTGATCCGGCGAGGCGGGGCGGCGCGCGGCGGCGTGAGCGACGCCGGCGCGGCGCGAGGCGGCGGTAGCTAGCGGTAGCGGCGGCGGCGCGGGCGGCGGGATGCGGCTTGGGACGAGGTGGGGAGGGGCAGCGGCTGCGCGGGTTATAAAAGGGGGGCAGCGGCTACTTGGGGGAGGGGGCACGGCCTCGGGAGGCGTTTCCCGCGCGGACACGGCAGCGGCGGAGCTCGGGAGTCCGGACCCGAGCTGGAGCGTGAAGTAAACTGAGTCCCTCTATCCGATACGATGGTCCTCGGAACTCCATGCACACATACGATCCTGGTGATATATATCTTGGCCAACTTCGCACTCGTATAGCTGGTCTTCACTGGGATAAAGTGAGCCACTTTAGTCAAACAGTCCACTACCACCCAGATAGAATCATATCCCGATCGGGTCCTGGGTAATCCGGTGATGAAATCCATGCCAAGCTTATCCCACTTCCATTCGGGTATCGGCATAGGCTGCAGTAATCCTGCTGGCTTCTGATGCTCTGCCTTCACTCTCTGACATACATCACATACGGCTACATACTCGGCAATATCCTTCTTCATACCAGTCCACCAGAAACGCTCCTTCAAATCCAAATACATCTTGGTGTTTCCATGGTGTATCGAGTATGGTGAGTCATGAGCCTCCTGAAGTATTATGTAACACCCCGGATGTAACTTTCCATATTTGTAACTCCAACTCTTGCCATTTTTGGCTATGTGTTATGATATTCCCTCCGTGGTCGGGTTTTGTTTTTCGTTTTGCATTTTGTTCATGTCATGCATCTCATATCATGTCATCCGAGCATTTTCCCCGTTGTCCGTTTTGCAATCCGGCACTCCCACCTCCTCCTGCGCACCCCTCTTGTTTCCTTTTCGTGAGCGGGCATTGAAAGTTCTCGGAATGGACCGAGGCTTGCCAAGTGGCCTTGGTATACCACCGGTAGACCACCTGTCAAGTTTCGTTCCATTTGGAGGTCGTTTCGTGCTCCAACGGTTAACCGGGTAACCGCAATGTCCTTTTGTGTGTTGCAGCAAAATCCCCCTCCAAACAGCCCAAAACCCCTCTATGTCTCCTCCATGCTCTAGGTAGTTCGATCATGATCGTGTGGGCAAAAACCGCACTCCATTTGGAGCCTCCTAGCTCCCTCTACCTATATATATGTGTCCCCCTCCGAATTTTCTCGCAGTCCAAACCCTAACCCCGCTCCTCCGCGCCGCCGGACACGTCCGCCGCCGGCCGGACAAAGCCCGCCGCCGCGCCCGCACCAGTCCCGTGGTGACACGTGTCGCCGCCGCCCGTACGCCCGCGGCCCGGAGAGCCCACCGCAGGCCCTCCCGGCCCGCGCCTCCTCCGCCCGAGCCCGTGCGCCGCCCCGCCGCCTCGGTCCCGCCTTCCTCTCCGCCGGCGCCGCCTCGCCGCCGCCGCCGCGCGCCATCCCCGCCGGAGCCCGCGCCGCAGCCTCCTCCAGCGCCGCCACGGAGCCCGCGCGCCGCCCGCCGGCACCGCGCCCATCGCCGCCCCGAGCTCCGGCTCCTCTCCCTCGCCATCTCCTCCTCTCCAACTCCGGCCGTCGCCGCTGCTCCGGCGAGCTCGCGCCGCCGCCACGCCCGATCCAGATCGCGAGCCCGAGGGTTGACTTTCTTCCTCCCCTTAATTTCTCTTAGTCTGGAAATTTTTGCATTACATGGTCATGTTCATCGCATCATAACTCTCTGCATATAGCTCCGTTTCATTCGTTTAACATATCGAAATGTTCGTCTCAAGATGCTATTCATTTAATTCCTTTGTACCATGTTCATTTGAGTCCATCTTGATGCCCAAATCTCTGGTGCAAGAGTGCTATATGCTGTTAACTGCTGTTACTTATCAGAACTTGAGGATTTGTTATTTTTGTTGCATTTAATGTGTGCATCTTATGGGCATGAGCTCTACATGTGTTTTGATGTATGCCATGCCATATTTACAGAGGTGTATGCCATGTATTTTTGTGATCTCTGTGGTGACTAGCACAAGCATGCAAACTAGGCTTCGTGATGTTTCTGTTTTCAGAGACTTAGTAATTTTGCCAAGTCTGTGACTGCTGTTATTTTGTTGCTATGTATCCATGTGGCTACAGAGAGATACATGCTCCTTTTGGTGATGTTCAGTAAGGATGTTTTGTAGATATAGTTGTGCTCTATCGATCCATGCCTCTGTTTGCAATTATGGAGTGCCATAGCATGACTCAATCTTGCTCTACTTTTGCTATTAGATATTTCTGGCAGATTTTTAACATGATATTCAATTTTGCCAAGGTTGTTGTAGTTGTTTCATACATGCTATGTATTTGATCTTTCCATGGATAGCTTCATAAACATGCCATCTTGCTGTAGGTATGCTTTTTTGTCATGCATTGCTTTGTGGTGAGTGCATCAAGCTCACCAAGATGCCCTCATAATGTCTGTTTCTGCCATGCTCTGTTTTCTGGTAAGTCTGAAACCTGTTAACGAAACTTGCTATGTTTACATGGTTGCCATCAAATCTTCTGGTCCTTTTTGGCTCATGGTCAGTAAGGGACTTTTTTCTATGCATTTAGTAGATTATTTCCATGCCTTGTTTTGTTATGTTAAGTTCCTGTAGCATGTTGATTTTATGATCTGAACATTGCTACCTGATGCTGTTTCTGCCATGTCCAGTAATTTCAGTGTGTGTGAACCTGATATCTTTTGCACTTTTGCCATGCTTGTTTGGACCTGCTGTGGTGTGATCTAGCCGTAGCTCATTGTTCATCTTTTGTCAAGCGTCTCCTGTAGATTACTGTCATATGCTTTGTTGCTATGTTGGAGTGCTGTAGCATAGTTACTTGATGTATTCTAAGTGCTATCATGCTGTTAATCGCAGATTCGTGTCATTTTTGTTTTGCTTGCCATTTGCAAACCGTGCATCCGTTTCCGATGATCTTTATATCGATTTCGACCGAAATCATCTCATATTTCCAGTGGCATGCTTGGTTTTCCAAGTTACTCCATTGTTCATCATTTTTCTTCCGGAGCACGCATATGCATCGCATATCATATCTTGCATATCATTCATGTATTGCATCATGTTGCTTGTGCATTTCCCGTGATTGATTTTGGTTCCGTTGCTTGTGTTCTTGTTTTGGGTAGAGCCGGGAGACGAGTTTGTGAACGAGGAACATGTTGAGTACGCTTACGAGGATCAAGCTTTCGACAACTCTGAGAACCTTGCAGGCAAGATGACCATACCCTCGAAATCACTTCTATCTTTGCTTTGCTAGTTGTTCGCTCTATTGCCATGCTGCACTACCTACCACTTGCTATATCATGCCTCCCATATTGCCATGTCAAGCCTCTAACCATCCTTTCCTAGCAAACCGTTGTTTGGGTAAGTTACCGCTTTTGCTCAGCCCTTCTTATAGCGTTGCTAGTTGCAGGTGAAGTTGAAGTTGGTTCCATGTTGGAACATGGATATTTTGGAATATCACAATATCTCTTATTTAATTAATGCATTTATATATTTGGTAAAGGGTGGAAGGCTCGGCCTTATGCCTGGTGTTTTGTTCCACTCTTGCCGCCCTAGTTTCCGTCATACCGGTATTATGTTCCTTGAGTTTGCGTTCCTTACGCGGTTGGGTGATTTATGGGACCCCCTTGACAGTTTGCCTTGAATAAAACTCCTCCAGCAAGGCCCAACTTTGGTTTTACCATTTGCCACCTAAGCCTTTTCCCTTGGGTTTTCGCGAGCCCGAGGGTCATCTTTATTTAACCCCCCGGGCCCGTGCTCCTTCGAGTGTTGGTCCGAACCGAGCAGCCTGCGGGGCCACCTCGGGGAAACTTGAGGACTGGTTTTACTCGCAGCTTGACTTATCCGGTGTGCCCTGAGAACGAGATATGTGCAGCTCCTATCGGGATTTGTCGGTGCATCGGGTGGCTTTGCTGGTCTTGTTTTACCATTGTCGAAATGTCTTGTAAACCGGGATTCCGAGACTGATCCGGTCTTTCCGGGAGAAGGTTTATCCTTCGTTGACCGTGAGAGCTTATAATCGGCTAAGTTGGGACACCCCTGCAGGGTATTATCTTTCGAAATCCGTGCCCGCGGTTATGAGGCAGATGGGAATTTGTTAATGTCCGGTTGTAGAGAACTTGTCACTTGACTTAACTAAAATACATCAACTGCGTGTGTAGCCGTGATGGTCTCTTCTCGGCGGAGTCCGGGAAGTGAACACGGTTTGAGTTATGCATGAACGTAAGTAGTTTCAGGATCAGTTCTTGATCACTTCTAGCTTCGCGTCCGTTGCGTTGCTTCTCTTCTCGCTGTCATTTGTGTATGTTAGCCACCATATATGCTTAGTGCCTGCTGCAGCTCCACCTCATTACACCATCCTTTCCTATAAGCTTAAATAGTCTTGATCTCGTAGGTGTGAGATTGCTGAGTCCTCGTGACTCACAGATTCTACCAAAATAGTTGCAGGTGCTGACGATGCCAGTCCAGATGACGCAACCGAGCTCAAGTGGGAGTTTGATGAGGAACGTGGTCGTTACTATGTTTCTTTTCCTGATGATCAGTAGTGGAGCCCAGTTGGGACGATCGGGGATCTAGCATTTGGGGTTATCTTATTTTCATTTGGATTTGACCGTAGTCGGTCTATGTGTGGATTCTGGATGATGTATGAATTATATTTATGTATTGTGTGAAGTGGCGATTGTAAGCCAACTCTGGTTATCCCATTCTTGTTCATTACATGGGATTGTGTGAAGATGACCCTTCTTGCGACAAAACCACAATGCGGTTATGCCTCTAAGTCGTGCCTCGACACATGGGAGATATAGCCGCATCATGGGTGTTACATATTAACTTCCTGATCTCTGCATTATTGGGCACATAAACACGGTCCTCAAACCACAAAGTGTCGTGCTCATCCTCACGAAAACCTTGGCTTTTCCTTTACTCATCTTCTCCTTGATCTCAGCAATTTCTTTGCCATCCTTTTGAGCCTCTCGAATCTTTCCCAATATTGTTGATTTAACCTCCATTGCTGCAAAAAAACCTCTAGGAACTATCTCCAAACGAAGCTCCCTGAGGTCTTCGACCAACTCCTTTGGTAATCCTCCACTTATGAGGGTATTGGCATAACTCTTCTGGCTTAAAGCGTCTGCTACGACATTGGCCTTGCCTGGATGATAGTGCATCTTCATATCATAATCCTTTATAAGCTCCAACCATCTCCTTTGCCTGAGATTCAGCTCCTTCTGTGTGAAAATGTACTTCAAACTCTTATGATCCGTGTACACATCACAACTATTTCCAATAAGAAAGTGTCTCCAGGTCTTGAGTGCATGAACTACAGCTGCTAACTCCAAATCATGCGTGGCATAATTTAACTCATGCGGTCGAAGCTGGCATGAGGCATATGAAACAACTCTTCCGTCCTTCATAAGTACACCTCCAAGTCCTAAGCGAGGAGCGTCGCAATACACTTGGAAATCCTTGAGTATATCTGGCAGAATCAGCACTAGGGCTGTAACCAAACGTTTCTTCAGCTCCTGGAAACTGGCCTCACACTCTTCGGTCCATTGGAGAAATTCTCAATGAATCTCCGATAATATCCCGCGAGTCCAAGAAAACTGCGGATCTCTCCAACTTAGGTGGGTGCCAACCACTCAGTGACTGATTGAACCTTGGTGGGGTCTACTGCTATACCTTCTCCTGATATAACATGTCCAAGGAACCCAACTTCCTTCAACCAAAACTCACATTTGCTGAATTTGGCATATAACTGATGTTCCCTGAGCTTCTCGAGAACTAAACGCAAATGCTCCTTGTGCTCCTCTTCATTCTTCGAGTATACCAAAATATCATCAATGAACACCACAACAAACTTATCCAAGAACTCCATGAACACCTTATTCATCATACTGATGAAATAGGCAGGGCATTAGTCAATCCAAATGACATAACTGTGTACTCATATAGCCCGTACCTTGTAGTAAAAGCAGTCTTAAGTATATCCTATTCTCGGATCTTCAACTGGTGGTATCCTGATCGCAGATCGATCCTGGAGAATAATTTAGCTCCTTGCAGCTGGTCAAACAAATCGTTGATCATCGGTAGTGGGTTCTTGTTCTTGATCGTCACTTCATTCAACGCACGATAATCAACAACCATTCTCACAGATCCATCCTTCTTCTCAACCAAGAGCACTGGGGCTCCCCACGGTGACAAACTTCATCGAATGTAACCTTTCTCCAATAACTCCTTAATCTCCTCCAGATCATTTGCGGGCATCCGGTATGGTCTCTTCGATATCGGTCCGGTGCCTGGCAACAACTCTATCAAAAACTCAATGTCTCGATGAGGAGGCATGCCTGGTAGTTCCTCTGGAAATACATCTAGGTAATCCTTCACTACTGGCACTTCCTCCGGAACAACTCCTGAGAGGGAATTTACTTGGATTTTCCTAGGCGCATGCCTGGATACATACTTAATCCTTTTTCCCTCCGGGGTGGTGAGAAGTATCGACTTACTAGCACAGTCAATGTTCCCTCCATACTTCGATAGCCAATCCATGCCTAGTATTATATCCAATCCTTGTGACTCAAAAATTATTAGGTCAGAGGGGAAAACATGGCTGCCAATGGTTAAGGGTAACCGATCACACCATCGGCTGGCCATATACTCTGCTCCTGGCGAGCTTACTAACATGGGTGACCTAAGGGCTAAGGTGGGTAGCTTATACTTGTCCACAAATCCCCTTGATATGTATGAATGTGATGTACAAGTATCAAAAGAGAACAAGAGTGGTAAATGACTTAACCAAAAACGTACCAATCACTGCGTCAGGCTGATCTTCAACCTCCTCCACGTTGATGTGGTTCACCTGACCTCTAGTGAAGGGATTGAGCTTCTTCCCAGAGCTTCCATTCCCATTGCTATTCTTCAGCTCAGAACAATCGTTGGCGTAATGCCCAGTCTTCCCGCACTTGTAACAGGTGACATGACTGAGATCCTTCTTAGCGGGTGTTGCTGGGTTGGAACGGTTCTGGTTGCTGCTTGCTCCATTCCCATTTCCATTCCTGGAACCACTGTGGTTATGGGAACTTCCTCCATTGTGAGTGTGTCCTCCATGGTTATAGGTAAATCCTCCCGGGTTAGGAGTAAAACGAGGCTTCTGCGTTGCTCCAGAGTTATACTTCCCTTTCCCATACTTCCTTTTGCGGCTCTCTATCTGCTGCTGCTTCCCTTCAATCATAAGAGCCCTATCTACCAACTCCTGGTAGTTAACAAATATTGCCACCATCAACTGCATGCTTAGTTCATCATTCAGCCCTTCCATAAACTTCTCCTACTTTGCAGCATCCGTGGCCACATCATCCGGGACATAGTGAGCTAGCTTACTAAACTCATCCACGTACTGCCCCACAGTACCATTTCCCTGGCGTAAGTTGTGAAACTCACGCTTCTTCATGCTCATAGCCCAGTTGAGACATGTGCAGTGCGGAATGCTTGTTGAAACTGTTCCCAAGTAACATTGGCTATAGAGAAAGTGGCTGTGTAATTCTCCCACCATGAGGCTGCGGGTCCATCCAATTGATGTGCGGCAAAACGCACCTTCTCAGCATCTGTGCAACCTGCGGTGGTCGACTCCCATCCAATCCTGTGTAGCCAGTCTATCAGCAACAATCGGCTCGGTGCTGGAAAACACCGGCGGATTTAACCTCAGAAAACGGGCTAAGTTGTCAATTGGACGTGGTGGCGGTGGGTTGTTGTTGTTGTTGCCTTGGTTCTAGACTAGTAGCTGCATCAAGGCATTCTGGTGTTGGATCAACTGAGTGAGCTCCGGTGGGATGACAAATCCGGGGTTACGTCTCGGAGGCATCTGATGGGTTTAGAGGGAAGAGATTAGAATAGAGTTAGGTCTAGTGAGAAAGCACTACCCATATGCATATGAGACAAACACATTCATATCACACCATTCAATTCAAATAAGGGCATACAATCTATCTATCTACCGTTACTAAATACTCGGACTACTAATATATACGTGGGGAAAATACTACTGATAATATGGTGCTCCTCTAGAAATTTTGATCGGTGGAAGACTCCATGATGTCTGCTCCAGCTTCGTCTTCGTAATCATCATCACTACTATTGGGGTCGGAGTCGGTGTCGTCGATGATGATGTAGTCCTCGGGATGGTCGTCATCTCCTCCTGGCGCGGGGTCTCCCATGAATACTCCTAGCTTCCTTGTCAGGTCGTCATTCTTCTCCACTAATATTGTGATTTCCTCCTCGAATCCATCTCGTGTAGACTTGACTTCCTCTTCAAGCTCCATGTTCCTGGTCATTACCTTCTTCAGATCTAGCATGCTTGCACACATTTGGTTTTCCTGGCATCGAATGTGCCGGTTTAACTCCTGGATGAAAGCTGCAATGGACCTGTCCCTCCTGGTGCTGATCATCTCCCATTGCTCATCTCGGCGCCCACATATCTGGTAGATGGTGTCCTTGAGATCCTTGTGATAAAATTCGCCGATGCGTCCCATGGCGATGTGAGCTGCCATGCTCTTACCTAGACTCCAGGTTGGTGCATCAAAGGAAAACTCTATGGGCTCAGTAACTGGCGTGAATGTCCTTCCTGGAACTTGAACTCAAATCATCCAACACTCCTCTTCTAGTAAAGTGGCGGTGTAGGTCCCGGTGAAGCTTGGTATTCCGATGTTCAGGTACCTAGTGACTTCCTTCAAGTGACGTCCAAAAGGTGTGTCTTCATCCGGTGGTGCAAACTTGTTCCTTGGGTCCGCCATCCTATAGAGTGGAAAATGGAGAGGAGTCAGAAATGAGTAGAGAAGGGTGACATATGGCTTATCTTAATGGTCGTTTCCTACAATCAGCGTGTGCTCTGATACCATCTTGTAGCGATCCGACCTCAGACGGTCAAATCTCTGTGCATAAGTGTCATCCCTGGATCGGTAATGCTGACACACACAGTACTTGAAGGATTTATTACAGAGTGCAATCACACACTTATTACATCGAATGTCTCAAAAGAGAAATTATTACAATAATATGGGTTAAAGCCATCTAAATAAGATAACTTCGGAAGCATCGAAAGGTAAATGAGTCCATCAACTCCAACGGCATAGCTGAGTGCACGACAACGACCTAGCGCACCTTACTCTTTGTCTGAAAAGTCTGCAACATAATACGTTGCAGCCCGAAACGGGTCAGCACATGGAATATGCTGGCAAAATAACACAATAGAGCAATGAATAGGTAAAAGCTATCACTACATGCATATATGGCTGGTGGAGGCTCTACGGTTAACAAGTTTTTGTGAAAAGCCAATTTTTTCCTACAATAAAGGAATATATTTTGTTTAACTATCATGGCAGTTGATAAACATTGAGAATGGTAACCCCATCTCAATCCCAATTAAACAGTATTAATAACCCAACAAATTAATTTACAGTGATGAGATCAACATGACCATTCAAGAACCAAATACTCAAGATGTCCATAACTGGGGACACGGCTAACCATGATTAGTTTGTACACTCTGCAGAGGTTTGCGCACTTTTGCACACAAGACTCGATCTCCTCCGTTGTATTTCTCGCACTACAAGGTGTTTGAGAAACGGATGACCGAGCCACAATCTTTCAGAAGCATTAACTCTTTCGACGGGTAAACCGTACCACCTACATCCCCTACATCTGCTAGTTTACCACTAAAAGAGGTCACACGACATACCCAACTACGCCAGAGCCCATAATGGCTTGTGGCTGCACACGGAAGTTTCTAGCATGAATAATCTGATGATCCCTTTGAGCCTGGGTGGCGAACCATAGGATGATCACGCGGATGCCCCAGGATCTCCATGGACAACACTGGATTTCCCCAGGTGCCCACCAAGAATCCACCCAGATGTGTATTAAAGTAGCCACCTTAAATAAACCCTTAGTTTATAAATAATCTCACAGCTGTCATGAATCACTCAACCAAACCACGTCTACGAGCATAGCGTAGCAGTATAAGCATAACGTAGAAGTAACTCCCAGGGTTTGATAATAAAGGACAATAGGTTCTACCTCATCAGCTACTCGCAAAACCCACATGTTAAGAGATCCTACTCATGCAATGTTTGAGGGTTGTAACTAATGCATAAAAACTAGGTAATAAGGGGTATGATCAAGTGTTACTTGCCTTGTTGACGATCTGTAAACCCTAGAGACTCGTAGTAGCACGCTTCACACTCCGGAAATTCCATCGCAAACAAACAATAGTGTCGCGGAATTGTCACGGCAGATGTCCTTGAGCTAGGACTTAGTTGCGGAGCCATCGCAGCTAGGAAGCTTGAAGGGGTTAAACGGGACAAGGAACACGAGGGTTATACTGGTTCGGCCCCTTACGGTGAAGGTAAAAGCCTACGTCCAGTTGAGGTGGTATTGATTAGGGTTTCGATAACCAGGGAGCTTAACTGCTATGCCTGGCTCTCGGCGAGATCTTTCTTGTCCCTAAACCGCCGCCGGGTCGTCCCTTTATATAGAGAGGCTGATGCCTAGCAGCTCTCAGAGTCCCGGCCGGCTCATAACAGTGTCCGGCTCGGACTCTTATCTATTCTTGCCTTACACTACAAGTTCTACCATGACGGCGGTTGTAACTACGGGCCTTAAGCCATCTCCGGGTCTTAAGCCCATCTTTGGCCCGCCGTCTTCAAGCTTGGCGCCAGGCTTCAGGCGATGACCATTATGAGTAACCCGCCCCCTCTGGGCGGGTGACTCATAAGGTTTATATCCTCAACATTAGGCCCCAGATTGATTTGAGCCGGCTCATGTTAATCTTCAATCCATTCGACAGAAAATCTCCGGCTTACAATTGTGTGAAGGCCATAACCCGTCGTGACATCATCTTCTGGATTCCGGGTAATCCGCCGTGACGTCATCTTCCATTAAGTCCATTTTTTACTCCACCATATCCGCAACGGATCTTATCTTTAACTGTCGTCCCGAAAATCGAGGCGTTTTTATGGCGAGATAACCGCGCCATGGCCTCCTCATTTCTCGCGCCCACTTATGAGCCTCGCCTTATAAATAGCCCGGCCCACCAGCCTCTGGTCACTCGTCGCCTCCGTCTTCTTCCTCCTGTTGCCACTGCGCTGCCGCTCGAGCTCCACTGCCGCCGCCGCCGCGGGTCCCCGAGTCTTCCCCGCCTCCGGCCGCTGCATCAACCTGACGTGACCAGATAAACTGCGGCGACCTCCGCATCTTTCCAGTACCTGTAAGTCTTTGCTACCCCGTAGAACAGATCTGCATGAGGGTTTCTTCTTGTTCTTCCCGTGTTCATCGCCGTTCCTCGCGAGTCCTCGGTAGATTTCATTTTTACCACCTTTCTTGATCTTTGGACTGTATAGAATTGTTGCGGTAGTTGTTTCACGCCCGTTTCCAATGTACATAGATCCCTTCTCATTGCATAAAGGCTCTGTTCGAACTTATGAACTTCTTCTGCGTCTGTTTTAAGTCTAGAAACTTTCCTCTTTAGTCGACCATTTTGATCCAAATTAGTTACTGCGATGTGTGAAACCTGTTTTCACCACACTTAGTAAAAAACTGCATCTACTGAGTCATGGCGGCTTACATTTCCGGCTTAAAGAAGCCGCGCACCGTAAAATTTTCCAGCTCAAAAGAAACCACGTGCCGTAAAATCCTCCGGCTCATTTATGATAAAGCTGTAGACAATTTGAATTACTTTCGATACATTCAGCGGCTTAGATAACCCGATGTACTTAACCATATGTCATTAGGCCCCTTCATAAGCCGCCACTTTGAAAATTGAACTGTAAATGTATGCCGGCTTATAATTGAACCGGACATTTTCCTTCTGTCATAGACTTCAGCCTTCACAATGCCTCCCAAAGCTCCCAAGGCACCCATCACGTGCAACTGGATGAGGTCCAATGTCACCAACAACACCTTAGCTGAATTCGTAAAGACGGGTTACCTGCCCAAGAAGGATGTCATGTCTTACCGTGCCCCTGACCCGTCAGAGGAGAGACCGCAACCAAGGGAGGGTGAGGTAGTGATTTTTGCTGATCACATGAGCCGGGGCTTCGCACCGCCCGGCTCAAAGTTCTTTAGAGATGTGCTAAATTTCTTTGATCTGCAGCCACAAGACATAGGACCCAATTCCGTGTCAAACATATGCAACTTCAAGTATTCTGCGAAGTCTACCTTGGAGAAGAGCCCAGCCTTCTGCTCTTTAGAGAGCTACTCTATTTGAACCGCCAGAATGAGTGCGCCAACGGACCGAGCCTGGAACTTGGTGGAATCTCCATTCAACGCCGGAGAGACTGCCTTTTTCCTTACGCCGAGCCGCCAAGCCACCCAAAGGACTGGAACGAGACGTGGTTCTACTGCCAGGACACTTCGCCGGCTGACGAAAGCCCGCTGCCCGGCTTTCGTCCCTCGCGTCTGGAACCAACTCACCCTCTGTCAGACAAGCTATCTCAGGCGGAGCGCCAACCTCTGATCCCCACCATCAACAAAATCAAGGCTCTCCTGGGAAATGGCCTCAATGGCATTGATCTGGTCCGGGTCTGGATCTCGTGGCGGGTGATCCCCTTGAGCCGCCGCCCCGGCTTAATGTGTGATTACACGGGCCGGAAAGATGACCCCCTGCGACACAGCCGCAACGATCTTCCTGAAGACGTTGCTGAAGACATGACCAAGGCCCTCTTGAATGAGAGCTTGGCAGACTGCGGGAGGACCGGCTTAAGCCCCTTCTGCAAGACCAACCCGGCCCCAGCGGTAAGCCGCTGATCTGAACATCTTATTTTCTCCTTTAGATAGCTTTCATCTGAACCTTAAGAAATCATCATTGTATTTTTCAGGCTGATGATAAATTCTGGAAGGTCAAGTATGACCATGAGGCGGCCAAGAAGGCCAGGAAGGCTAAGAAAGCCGCCAGGAGAGCCGCTCCCCGCAAGAAGGGAAGCAGGCCTACTGTTTCAGAGTTGCTTCAACTAAGCGACAGCTCCGAGTCAGAGGTAACCCCTGAACCTGTAAGCTCTTGTTGTAATTCTTGTTTATTTCTGTCCACCTTATCAATACTTGTTCATCAGCAGGATGACACCGGAGCCAGTAATCCGGTGATTGAAGAGGTAATGACACTTTCCTCCGACTCGGAGCCCTTGCCAAGGCTGAAAGTCCGAAGAGTAACCCGGAAAGTAAGATTTTCACATCCTTTAGCTTATCAAGATCCTCAATTTGTTTTGAAGCAACAGATTCATGAGAGCTGGCGACACACCCGGACCAACAAGGATGCTGACCTCTCCTCCGGTTTACCTGAGGCATCAAGGAAACGCCGAACCGAGGTTATCTCCAACTTATATCCTTTTCATCCTTTGGCGGGTGTTATACGTCAACCGCTCGATTCTTCTGACTTGAATTATCAGGAAACTTTACCCTCCTCTGGCGACTCTATGCAGTCGAACCTGCCAGCTTTCAAGACCGTACCCGGGTAATGATGATCGTCTCTTGTTGTGCTTATCTTTACTCATACTTTTATACTAACCTTGTGTCCTTTCAGTGCTCAAGCAAAGCTCAGTAAAAGAGCAAAGAAGAATAAGCCGGTCGAAGAGCCGGTCGTGACTGAGCCGGAGGTTTTAGCTCAAGAGCCGCCAGTTGCCTCTACTCCTAAAACCACCGCTCCAACCGACGAGCCAATCACAGAAACTTCTGCTAATCCGGAGACCTCCAGCCCAGCTCAGCCGGCCGATGACCCGGACGTGGTAATCACCCGGACGGAGTTTGTTGAGCCGGGGAGACCCACTGCGCTGGCCAGGTGCTCCGCCAAGGAAGAGTTGCTAGAGCGCCGCCGGGCCAAGCTGGACCTTACCAACTATGCTAACTTGAGCATCGGAGAGATCGTTTCCTGCTATGTCAGTCAGGTGCACAACAGCCGGGACTTAGAGATCGACATGGTGAATCAGATACAGCAGAAGTCTGAGGTACCACTCTATTGCTTACTGCATAGTTATCTTTACCATACTCTAGCCCCCAAGTCTACTACTTATGATAGAATATGTTGTAGACATAAGCACTCAAGCATAGATGCAAGGGAAAAACTCAAATAAAGAGATCCAAACTGAAAGTTCAACTGATGTGCTTCGATTTGCAAAAAGAATCAATCAATCGGAGCTACGAAACTCAAACTATGGTCAAAAGAAGTTTTAAATCAAATCTGCTTGAAACCAAATTTTAAATTATCAAAACCTTTTTCAAGTTGATTAGCTGCAAAGAGGGGTTCGAGACGACGATTTTGGCGTTGGTTTCACTGGATTTGGACAAACGGTTAAAAAGTTGCGAGGGTTTGAAGATCAGGGGCTAATGTGCGATAAAAATAATCGCGGATAGGTCCCTGGCCGAAAATAAAATAAAAAGAAAAAGACTACGGCGCGAACGTCCGCTAATAGAGGCAAACGAGTGAATTTGTTCGTTATAAGAACTAAACGAACGAACGTTCGTAGAATAAAACTAACTGAAGAAAACCGAGAAAACCCGATCTAGAAAAAAACCGATCTAGGGTTTACCGAAAAAAACGAATAGTTTTATACCGTTTAACCAGAAAGAGACCGGCGGCGAGATCCGGCGGGCAGGGCGGCGTGATCCGGCGAGGCGGGGCGGCGTGCGGCGGCGTGGGCGACGGCGGCGCGGGGCGGCGGTGCCTAGCGGCGGCATCGGCAGCGCGGTGGAGCAGCGACGGCAACGGCGGCGGTGCGGCGCTGGCGGCGGGATGCGGCTTGGGACGAGGTGGGGAGGGGCGGCGGCGAGGCGGGTTATAAAGGGGGACGGCTTCTTGGGGGAGGGGGCACGGCCTCGGGAGGCCTGTCCCGCACAGACACGGCGGCGGCGGTGCTCGGGAGTCCGGTCCCGAGCCGAAGCGGGAGGCGGCGGCGCGCTGGGCTTCGGCCCGCTCGGCTGGGTCGTTGGCCCAGTCGGGCGACGCGGTTTTTTATTTTTAAATACAATAAATTCCGCCGAAGAAAATCCTAATTAAGAAATAAAAGGAATTCTAAAAATGCCAAATACAATTTTCTTTGTCTAAATAAAATATTTAGAACAAAGTGGACATTTTTCTTGCCTAAAATGCAATTTTGAAAAATGCATATTTTTCCAATTCAAATAAAATTCAAATGAAATATTTATTTTATTTTAACATTTTTCCTCCAATATTTCTTTTATTTTGGAGAAGTCATTTTATCTCCTCTTTTTTATTTTTATGTAGGAAATATTTGGGAGAGAAAAATATTAAAACCAAAATGATCCTCTTTTTTCAAATTAGAGAAAAAATCAAATATGAAAAATAATGAAATCCCCAACTCTCTCCGTGGGTCCTTGAGTTGCTTAGGATTTTCTAGGATCCCAAATGAAATGCAAATAAAACATGATATGCATATGATGACCTATGCACAACATTCCAAATTGAAAATTTGGGATGTTACAAACAGCGCGTTGACCATCTCAGTAGTGGCCGTGAGCATATCTGGGATCGCTCGGTGGCTGCCTCCATCTTCTTGGAGCTCTCTGTCTCATGGGGATCAGCCTCCCACATCTGCTCCAACATTGGCATATCTTTGCCTGGTTCTCCTTGGTCCATCATGAAACTGACAAATACTAGGAGACCACTGAAAGGAAAACACAATCACAATGGCAATGAAACAAAAAAGAGAGTGATGATCGGTTACTGCTTTGCAAAAGTACTTTTTTCTGAATGAAAATATAGCAACATCACGGATCCGCTTACCTTCCCTTCGTTGGGAGAGAAGAATAGTGGTAGATGCAAGTGTTGGCTTTCTTGAAGGCGGTGAGGGAGAAGGGGATTTAGCGAAGAGTGAAATGATGGTTGCTTCATCCGTCAAACTTAGACTGCGGGGAGGTGGGGTTTTGTGATACGACGGCTCGTTACTGCCATGCTATGATCGGGGTGACCCTCCACCTGCATATTGCCTTCTAATTTAGTGGATGCCATTTGGGTCCGCGCGCTGCATGGCCCGCATGTCGGTGAACAAAAGTAAAACGACATTCAGTAGAGGGAGACATTTCGATGACCTCGGAGGAGCCAGAATCGGTAGTGTATCCACTGTACTAGTAGTAATTGTTTTTCTGGGTAGCTGTAGTGTGTCTCCACTATAATAGTAGTAATTGTTTCTCTGGGCCCAAGACAAAACAGCCCATCCACCCTAGTAAATAATAAAATCAATTCAAAAGCCCATATATTTACTTAATGAGAGGCGCTACCCACACCCAGCGCACCGCCCCCCCCCCCCAAAAAAAACCTGGGTGCTCTTCTTCCTCCTCACTCCCACCCACCCCACGTCAACTCACTCCACTCGTACCCCCAAATTCCTCACCTCACTCCTACAGAAAACCCCAGCTCCCCTTCTTCCTCACTACTACAGAAAAACCCCAGCTACCCTTCTTCTTCACTCGCACTACAACTAGGATCGTCATTCGTTAGTCTGCTCAAATTCGTGAGCTCCACGCGACGCCCTCGAGGAAATGGAGTCGGCTGACCCCAGCGCCAAGAAGATGAGGCTCCCGCTAGCGGCGATGCCTATTGTAGATCCCGCACCCGGCAGCGTGGGCAAAAGTGGCGAGCCCGCCCCCACCGGATCCCAGGAACCCGTAGAATCTCGGGTGGACTGATACGTCTCCAACGTATCTATAATTTTTTATTATTCCATGCTATTATATTATCCGTTTTGGATGTTTATGGGCTTTATTAAACACTTTTATATTATTTTTGGGACTAACCTATTAACCCAGAGCCCAGTGCCAGTTTCTGTTTTTCTCCTTGTTTCAGTGTTTCGCAGAAAAGGAATATGAAACGGAGTCCAAACGGAATGAAACCTTCGGAAAAGTTATTTTTGGAAAGAAAGCAATACGGGAGACTTGGAGTGCACGTTAGGGGACCAACGAGGAGAGCACGAGGCAGGGGGCGCCCTCCACCCTCGTGGGCCCCTCGTGGCTCCCCTTACCGACTTCTTTCGCCTATATATTCCCATATACCCTAAAACCTTCGGGGAACAGAATAGATCGGGAGTTCCGGCGCCGCAAGCCTCTGTAGCCACCAAAAACCAGTCGGGACCCTGTTCCGGCACCCGGCCGGAGGGGGGATCCACCACCGGTGGCCATCTTCATCATCCCGGCGCTCTCCATGACGAGGAGGGAGTAGTTCACCCTCGGGGCTGAGGGTATGTACCAGTAGCTATGTGTTTGATCTCTCTCTCTCTCTCGTGTTCTTGAGGTGGTATGATCTTGATGTATCGCGAGCTTTGCTATTGTAGTTGGATCTTATGATGTTTCTCCCCCTCTACTCTCTTGTAATGGATTGAGTTTTCCCTTTGAAGTTATCTTATCAGATTGAGTCTTTAATGATTTGAGAACACTTGATGTATGTCTTGCGTGGGATAACCGTGGTGACAATGGGTTATTCTATTGATTCACTTGATGTATGTTTTGGTGATCAACTTGCGGGTTCCGCCCATGAACCTATGCATAGGGGTTGGCACACGTTTTCGTCTTGACTCTTTGGTAGAAACTTTGGGGCACTCTTTGAAGTACTTTGTGTTAGTTTGAATAGATGAATCTGAGATTGTGAGACGCATATCGTATAATCATACCCACAGATACTTGAGGTGAAATTGGAGTATCTAGGTGACATTAGGGTTTTGGTTGATTTGTGTCTTAAGGTGTTATTCTAGTACGAACTCTAAGATAGATCAAACGGAAAGAATATCTTCGTGTTATTTTACTACGGACTCTTGAATAGATCGATCCGAAAGAGTAACTTTGAGGTGGTTTTGTACCCTACAATAATCTCTTCGTTTGTTCTCCGCTATTGGTGACTTTGGAGTGACTCTTTGTTGCATGTTGAGGGATAGTTATATGATCCAATTATGTTATTATTTTTGAGAGAACTTGCACTAGTGAAAGTATGAACCCTAGGCCTTGTCTCCTAGCATTGCAATACCGTTTACACTCACTTTTACCACTTGTTACCTTGCTGTTTCTATATTTTCAGATTACAAATACTCATATCTATCATCCATATTGCACTTGTATCACCATCTCTTCGCCGAACTAGTGCACCTATACAATTTACCATTGTATTGGGTGTGTTGGGGACACAAGAGACTCTTTGCTATTTGGTTGCAGGGTTGTTTGATAGAGACCATCTTCAACCTACGCCTCCCACGGATTGATAAACCTTAGGTCATCCACTTGAGGGAAATTTGCTACTGTCCTACAAACCTCTGCACTTGGAGGCCCAACAACGTCTACAAGAAGAAGGTTGTGTAGTAGACATCAAGCTCTTTTCTGGCGCCGTTGCCAGGGAGGTTAGTGCTTGAAGGTATATCTTTAGATCTTGCAATCGAATCTTTTAGTTTCTTGTTTTATCACTAGTTTAGTTTATAAAAGAAAACTACAAAAAAATGGAATTGAGTTTGTCTCATACGCTTCATCTTTTTAATATCTTTCGTGAGAATGATGAGAAGGAAAAATGTGCTCAAGTGCTAGAAGAAGAATGCATTAAAATGTTTGGCACCAAATCTTTGGGTGATGAGCATGATTGCAATGTTGTTAGTATGAACTCGTTGAATATCCATAGTACTAATGATGATTGCACTAGTTATGATGAAAATGTCTCCTATAAACATGTCAATTTTTGTGGAGTGCATTGGGTTTGCAAGTACACCCCAAATAGGGAAGATAGATATTGCAAGAGGCATAAGCATTTACAAACTAAATGGTTGCAAGAAAGGCTAAATGTGAGTGCTGAAAATTTAAAATATCTTTACCGTACTTGTGAACTTTGCAATGAACATGGTCATTTAAATATCAAATGCAAATTGTTTCATGATCGAATCGTGTCCAAAAATTGTGATGACTTGATTTCCCTTGCACATCATAATGAACTTAGTTTACTTTTGGGTTATGAAGAAATAAAACGTCAAACTAAGCATATTCCAGAATATAACCTTGAGAAATTCCTCGATATTGATCTAGAAGAAATTTATATGTATTGTGCGGTGAATTGCATCGAAAATCCTTATATTGCCAATTACATAAAGAAAAGAAAACAAATAGAAGATGAAGAGAATACTAACGAAAGGGAAGAGACTTCCCAATATCCTCCTATTATTTCTTTTGATGAATCAGGTAACGAGGAGGAGCCCTCTATTCAACCAATCTCATTAATAAGGAGCTCCAAAAAGAGGATTGAACCCACACATGATGTGGTGAACGAGAAGAAAAGAAAAAGGAAGAGAGGTAAAAATATATCTCTCCCAAATAATGTTGCTCCTATTATTGTTGTGCCTCACGAAAATGAATCAAAAATAATTGTGGAAGATGATGCACATGATGATGATCTCGTTATGCCTATTGCTTGTTGTGATGATTATAATTGGGAAGATAATGATACTCCTTATGATCTTGAAAATCTTTTTGGCACTTGCTTGGAAGAATATGATAATTGCTATACTATTGGTGCTATCCATACTATTAATGTGAGATTGATTATGCTTATGATATGAAAAGGCCCAAGCTTGGGGATGCTATGTTTGAAGAAGATGATGTTTTTGAGAATATATTTGCTACAATTAATGTTCGTCCCAAGCTTGGGGATGCTACGTTTAATGAAGATGATATTTTTAGCCTCCCAAGTTTTGATATGCAAAGTTGTTATGATGATAGCATGCCTTCTACCTATGATGATTATATTGATGAAAGTGGGTTTGGAAGAGTGTCAACTTTAGGAAGTAATGATCCCACTATTTTGGAGGATGTAGAATCTTATAATATTTATGAAAGTGGATTTGGAGAGGTCATGACTTTATTTAGTGATGTATCCACTATTTTGGAAGAGGTTTCAATTGATTATGATGAGAACAAAGTTGCTACTTATGATGATTATTGTGATGACACTTATGCTATAAAAAGTAGTGATGATTATATTTATAAAACTTGTCATGATTATGATTCCCCTTTTTCTGAACATTACTCTTTTAATGTGGAAACAATTTATAGTATTCAAGTCTCTTATGATACTCCCATTATCCCGAATGAGAAGAATTTTGCTTATATGAAGAGTAGTAAATTTTCTATGCTTGTAGATCATGAAAAGAATGCTTTAGGTACTGGTTATATTGTTGAATTCATTCATGATGCTACTGAAAATTATTATGAGGGAGGAATATATGCTTGTAGGAATTGCAATAATATCAACTTTCCTCTCTATGTGCTTAAAGTTTTGAAGTTATGCTTGTTTTGCCTTCCTATGCTAGTTGATTATTGTTCCCATAAATTGTTTGATCACAAAATGCCTATGCATAGGAAGTGGGTTAGACTTAAATGTGCTAGTGATATTCTTCATGATGCTCTCTTTATGTTTCAATTCTTATCTTTTATGTGAGCATCATTGAAATCATCATGCCTAGCTAGGGGCATTAAACGTTAGCGCTTGTTGGGAGGCAACCCGATTTTATTTTAGTTTATTGATTTTTGGTTCTGTTTAGTAATAAATAATCCATCTATATTCTGTTTAGATGTGTTTTTATGTTTTAATTAGTGTTTGTGCCAAGTAGAACCTTTGGGAAGACATGGGTGAAGTCTTTATGATCATGCTGTAAAAAACAGAAACTTTAGCGCTCACGAAATTAGCTTCAACTTTTTACTGGAGAGTGATATTTGGTTGATTCTATTTGCATATGATTACTACACAAATTCCTCAGGTCCACCAATTTAACTTAGAATTTTTGGACTTCCAGACTTTTGCGTTAGTTACAGATTACTACAGTTTGTTCTGTTTTTGACAGCTTCTGTTTTTCGTGTGTTGTTTGCTTATTTTAATGAATCTATGGCTAGTAAAATAGTTTATAAAGCATAGAGAAGTTGGATTACAGTAGTTTTAAAACCAACATAAATAAATAATGAGTTCATTACAGTACCTTGAAGTGCTGTTTTGTTTTCTTTCGCTAACGGAGCTTACGAGTTTTCTGTTGAGTTTTATGTTGTGAAGTTTTCAAGTTTTGGGTGAAGATTCGATGGACTATGGAATAAGGAGTGGCAAGAGCCTAAGCTTGGGGATGCCCAAGGCACCCCAAGGTAATATTCAAGGACAACCAAGAGCCTAAGCTTGGAGATGCCCCAGATGGCATCCCCTCTTTCGTCTTTGTTCATCGGTAACTTCACTTGGAGCTATATTTTTATTCGCCACATGATATGTGTTTTGCTTGGAGCATCATGTTATTTTATTTTGTTTTTCTTGCTGTTTGAATAAGGTATCAAGATCTTAAATTCTTAAATGTTAGAGAGTCTTCACATAGTTGTATAATTGTTCGACTACTCATTGATCTTCACTCATATCTTTTGGAGTAGTTTGTTGTTTGCTCTAGTGCTTCACTTATATCTTTTAGAGCACGATGATAGTTTTATTTTGAAGAAATAGATGAACTCTCATGCCTCACTTATATTATTTTGAGTCTTAAACATCATGGTAATTTTCTTAAATTGGGAAATTAATCCTAATGTGTTAGGTATTCAAGACTAGTAAAAACTTTCTTATGAGTGTGTTGAATACTAAGAGAAGTTTGATGCTTGATGATTGTTTTGAGATATGGAGGTAGTGATATTAAAGTTGTGCTAGTTGAGTAGTTGTAAATTTGAGAAATACTTGTGTGGAAGTTTGCAAGTCCCGTAGCATGCACGTATGGCAAACGTTATGTAACAAATTTGAAACATGAGGTGTTCTTTGATTGCCATCCTTATGAGTGGCGGTCGGGGACGAGCGATGGTCTTTTCCTACCAATCTATCCCCCTAGGAGCATGCGCGTAGTGCTTGCTTTTTGATGACTTGTAGATTTTTTCAATAATTATGTGAGTTCTTTATTAATGTTGAGTCCATGGATTATACGCACTCTTACCCTTCCATCATTGCTAGCCTCTTCGGTACCGTGCATTGCCCTTTCTCACCTTGAGAGTTGGTGCAAACTTCACTGGTGCATCCAAACCCCGTGATACGATACGCTCTATCACACATAAACCTCCTTATATCTTCCTCAAAACAGCCACCATACCTACCTATTATGGCATTTCCATAGCCATTCCGAGATATATTGCCATGCAACTTTCCACGGTTCCGTTTATTATGACACACTTCATCATTGTCATATTGCCTTGCATGATCATGTAGCTGACATCGTATTTGTGGCAAAGCCACCATGCATAATTATCATACATGTCACTCTTGATTCATTGCCCATCCCGGTACACCACCGGAGGCATTCATATAGAGTCATATCTTGTTCTAGTATCGAGTTGTAAGCATTGAGTTGTAAATAAATAGAAGTGTGATGATCATCATTAATAGAGCATTGTCCCAAAAAAAAAGGGGAGAGAGGCCAAATAAAAAAAAGGAAGGCCCAAAAAAAAGAAAAAAAAAAGAAAAAAGAGGGGCAATGCTACTATCCTTTTTCCACGCTTGTGCTTCAAAGTAGCACCATGATCTTTATGATAGAGAGTCTCTTGTTTTGTCACTTTCATATACTAGTGGGAATTTTTCATTATACAACTTGGCTTGTATATTCCAACAATGGGCCTCCTCAAGTGCCCTAGGTCTTCGTGAGCAAGCAAGTTGGATGCACACCCACTTAGTTTCTTTTGTTGAGCTTTCATACATTTATAGCTCTAGTGCATCCGTTGCATGGCAATCCCTACTCCTTGCATTAACATCAATCGATGGGCATATCCATAGCACATTGATTAGCTGCGTTGATGTGAGACTTTCTCCCTTTTTGTATTCTCCACATAACCCCCTCATTATATTCTATTCCACCCATAGTGCTATATCCATGGCTCACGCTCATGTATTGCGTGAAAGTTGAAAAAAGTTTGAGATTACTAAAGTATGAAACAATTGCTTGGCTTGTCATCGGGGTTGTGCATGATGAGAGCATTCTTGTGTGACGAAAATGGAGCATGACCAAACTATATGATTTTGTAGGGATGAACTTTCTATGGCCATGTTATTTTGAGAAGACATATTGCTTAGTTAGTATGCTTGAAGTATTATTATTTTTATGTCAATATTAAACTTTTGTCTTGAATCTTATGGATCTGAATATTCTTGCCACAATAAAGAGAATTACATGGATAAATATGTTAGGTAGCATTCCACATCAAAAATTCTGTTTTTATCATTTACCTACTCGAGGACGAGCAGGAATTAAGCTTGGGGATGCTTGATACGTCTCCAACGTATCTATAATTTTTTATTGTTCCATGCTATTATATTATCAGTTTTGGATGTTTATGGGCTTTATTAAACACTTTTATATTATTTTTGAGACTAACCTATTAACCTAGAGCCCAGTGCCAGTTTCTGTTTTTCTCCTTGTTTCAGTGTTTCGCAGAAAAGGAATATCAAACGGAGTCCAAACGGAATGAAACCTTCGGAAAAGTTATTTTTGGAAAGAAAGCAATACGGGAGACTTGGAGTGCATGTCAGGGGACCAACGAGGAGAGCACGAGGCGGGGGGGAGCGCCCACCGCCCTGGGCGCGCCCTCCACCCTCGTGGGCCCCTCGTGGCTCCCCTTACCGACTTCTTTCAGGGAACAGACTAGATCAGGAGTTCCGCCGCCGCAAGCCTCTGTAGCCACCAAAAATCAATCGGGACCCTGTTCTGGCACCCTGCCAGAGGGGGGATCCATCACCGGTGGCCATCTTCATCATCCTGGTGCTCTACATGACGAGGAGGAAGTAGTTCACCCTCGGGGCTGAGGGTATGTACCAGTAGCTATGTGTTTGATCTCTCCCTCTCTCTCTCTCTCGTGTTCTTGAGGTGGTACGATCTTGATGTATCGCGAGCTTTGCTATTGTAGTTGGATCTTATGATGTTTCTCCCCCTCTACTCTCTTGTAATGGATTGAGTTTTCCCTTTGAATTTATCCTATCGGATTGAGTCTTTAATGATTTGAGAACACTTGATGTATGTCTTGCGTGGGATAACCGTGGTGACAATGGGTTATTCTATTGATTCACTTGATGTATGTTTTGGTGATCAACTTGCGGGTTCTGCCCATGAACCTATGCATAGGGGTTGGCACACGTTTTCGTCTTGACTCTCCGGTAGAAACTTTGGGGCACTCTTTGAAGTATTTTGTGTTGGTTTGAATAGATGAATATGAGATTGTGTGACGCATATCGTATAATCATACCCACGGATACTTGAGGTGACATTGGAGTATCTAGGTGACATTAGGGTTTTGGTTGATTTGTGTCTTATGGTGTTATTCTAGTACGAACTCTATGATAGATCGAACGGAAAGAATAGCTCAGTCTTATTTTACTACGAACTCTTGAATAGATCGATCCGAAAGAGTAACTTTGAGGTGGTTTCGTACCCTACAATAATCTCTTCGTTTGTTCTCTGCTATTGGTGACTTTGGAGTGACTCTTTGTTGCATGTTGAGGGATAGTTATATGATCCAAGTATGTTATTATTTTTGAGAGAACTTGCACTAGTGAAAGTATGAACCCTAGGCCTTATCTCCTAGCATTGCAATACCGTTTACACTCACTTTTACCACTTGTTACCTTGCTGTTTTTATATTTTCAGATTACAAATACTCATATCTATCATCCATATTGCACTTGTATCACCATCTCTTCGCCGAACTAGTGCACCTATACAATTTACCATTGTATTGGGTGTGTTGGGGACACAAGAGACTCTTTGCTATTTGGTTGCAGGGTTGTTTGAGAGAGACCATCTTCAACTATGCCTCCCACGGATTGATAAACCTTAGGTCATCCACTTGAGGGAAATTTGCTACTGTCCTACAAACCTCTGCACTTGGAGGCCCAACAACGTCTACAAGAAGAAGGTTGTGTAGTAGACATCATGGACCACATCAGCGATCTCCCAGACGCCATCCTTAGGGAGATCATCTCGCTTCTCCCCACCAAGGATTGCTGCCGCATCCAAGTCCTCTCAATTCGGTGGCGCCCTCTATGGCGCGCCGTGCCCCTTAATCTCGACTATCGTCAGCTATCTCTCTTTAATGATTTTGAACTCCCCTGAGCCATCATCTCCTCCCACTAGGGCTCCGTTCAAAGCCTCTCCATCCCGTCATGCTACCTAAGCAAGCATACCATGCCCTCCACAGTGGATGCCTGGCTGAAATCCCCCGAATTCACAGAACTACAGCAGCTTGAGTTCTACTATTCCCCAGGAAATCACCTACCAGATACCGAGCGCCATGTACCTGTGCCCTCAGCACCAATATCCATCTCACGGTTTTCCTCCTCTCTCCACACCGCCACCTTTGCGCTGTGCTACCTACCAGACAATCTGGTACTAAACCTTTGACTCCCATTTCTCAAAAAACTTTCACTTGTGCGGGTTTGTATATCGGAGGCCTCATTGCACAGCATCATCCACTCCAGTTGCCCTGCCCTAGAGTGCTTGGTGCTTGTTTTCACAGTTAGAATCGGTTGTCTCCAAATAAAGTCGCCTAACCTTGTATAAATTGGAATTTCTTTTGAAGGAAGGCAACTCATCATCCAAGATGCCCCTTCACTTCAAAGTTTGATCCTTGATTCGAGTTATTCACCGTCGCAAATAACCGTCCTCTCCGTGCCTAAACTGGAGACCTTGGGTGTAATACATGATCTCTGTGCTCATTTCAAGATTGTGTTTGGCTCCACAGTTCTTCAGGTATTGTATATTATCATCTACACTTGTAACCATAAGCTGCATTTTTAAATTTCTGCGCATAAGTTATATATCATCTTAGAGTACACATTTTGTACTAATATTATGTTCTATGCTCAATGAAGAGTTTATCCATGGATAGCCTATCAATGGTGCTGGATTCTGTCAAGATCTTATATATCCAAATGAATACTTTTGATCCGAACAAGACTATTGGCTTGCTGCATTGCTTTCCATGTCTTGAGAAGTTGTATATAAAGGTGATAATTTCAGGCACATTGGAAGCCCGAATATAGTGTACTAGAATTAACCGTTCAGCTGTTGCTCTTTTGACACTCTTTTTTTAGACCTTAACTGTTTTCAATCTTCATGTCTATTTAGGCAACAACACGGGGTAAGAAAGTTATAACCAATCGGTGGATTCGTAAGCACCGGGATTTTCTCACTTCTCATGACATTCGATTGAAGACAATAACGCTAAAACAATATGTAGCCAACCATGCAAACACTAGGTTTGTCACATTCTTCCTGCTGAATGTGAGGTTACTATTGTCCATTAGGCTTAAGTTTATTAGCAGCATGGTTTTGGCAGATGGGTATGTCGAAGAGAAAAAAAGGAGTTTCAGGTGGAAAAAAGATCTTCTAAACGTGTTGGGCTTCTATTTACAACATCTTGTGGTCATAATCCAGTAAATTTTACGACCCATGATGTTCATTCTATGGACCTGACTGATCCATTTGACTGTGACTGCCGAAAACATTGCTAGAATTAGATCTTGTTGCCCTTTTCAATCTGGGTTTTGTCTAAACCTGATGAACAATTAACCCTCGTGCTTTTGTACAGATTGTAAGCTAGAGTTAGATGTTGTTGCCCTTTTCAACTCGGCTGTGACTGTCATATTTTCTTTGAAACAAGGCAAATGGCTTGCCATTCGTTTAATTAAGTGTGAAATATTGTAACAAATCCCAACCAAGGGAAATAACATCACTCTCGCTGGCTGCTTGAGCTCACTGTGCATTATAGAAGCCAAGTGATTAGCCTCCACTAGCACCCACAAACATATTTTCAACTAGCACACCAAATGGGCTGTAAATTTTCATAAGAAAAGCTGCATGACCGTGATAGATTTGGCATTTGGGACCCACGAGGAAAAAGCCTATACAAGGTGGTGTCGACTTACTAGCTAGTCAACAAATGATTCTGCCTACCAGCCGTTGGATTGACATCCAACATTTGTCCTGTATCTTCTATCTCTTGTCTTCTTCCTCTAGCTGCCCAAACCAAACCACCCCATCGGTTCCGCCTGCTTCCGCCTTCCACGGTTGGTTGCGCCTCCGCCGCCCTACCGTACCCTCCAACATTGGCCAGTCCCTCCCTCTATTCCCCCACACGTCCTGTTATTCTCCGGCGACGTCAGCCCCAACACGCACCCGCATCCGAACCAGTCAACCCTCGTACTCCCCTCCGCTTGCGACTGGACCGGCGCATCTTCCACGGCTCCTGTTCATTCCATCTGAGGCCTCGCCGTCGTCCTTGGCCTTGGTTCGCTCACCGTGCATGGTGTGCCGCACTCTTGCGTTGTCAACGTCGTCAACAACCGAGGGGAACAAGGATATGACTGTACGTGGAGAGGATGATAGTAGGGACCCACCAGGGTCATGGCAGTATGCAAGCAAGTGCCTCGTTATTAAAATCCCAATAAAATGTTTCCTCCTAATGGTTGGACATCTGTGGCTCACGCCATTGTCAACGTAGTCAATAAACGAGAGAATTACACAACGAGCAGCTGACACCAGGGACCCAGCAGGCTGCGTAGTTGTTATTTACTTTTTTTGTGGAACAAGCAGTTGTTACTTATACTAGTTTTAGAGACAGATCAGGGTAACAACGGGGCTGTGTGGGGGCTTTGGCCCGTCTAGCCAGGGTTTTATTTATGTTTACCACATCATAAGCCCAGTTGTGTTTTTTTCTTGCTGAAAATGGCTAGCTCAGTTCTACTTTTTTAAAAGAAATATCCAAACGAGGCCTACTTGCTTTGTTAGCCTTGCGGGGCTGCAAATCTTTCAAGACGAGCAGAGTTTCATTCGGCTTGCCCAGAAAATGGGCTATCAGTAATGAGAAATGGGTTGTACATTTTTAAAACACATCAAACCGGGAATTAGTTTCAATTTTTTTCATTTCAAGATTTTAAATTCCATTGATTTGTATGCATGGACAATTATTTGGATTTTATATTTATATAAATTTATTTTTCAAGTTAGTTTGAATGTGACTCAAAATTTTGGGATTAAAAACAGTTGACCGCACCGAAATATGCAAAATTTCGTATAATTTTTAACCGTGGCCACAATATGGCTGTAATGCTAACAAAAAGAAGATGGTCTCCAAAAAAATCCTTAAGAATTAGCAAATCGGCTGTAAATTATTAGAAATAATGGCAGATGGGATGTATGCTGTTTTCCACACATTTGAGGCTCACTTGTGCGCCTACTATAGGTTGACGCGTACGCTTTCCTAAAAAAAGGTTGACGCACACGCAACGTCGTGTCAACTTAGTCAACACACGAGAGTAGTGACTGTTGGATGTCCATCCAACGGCCGTCTGCTTCTTCAATCTCTGCTCTTCCTGCTCTAGTCGCTCAAACAAGCGCCGGCGGGACTGCCTGCTCCCTCCTCCTGCGGTCGGCTGTGCTGCCGCGCAGGCCTCACCACACCAACACACTCCCATTGCTGGCCTAGCCATCCCTCTACTCACCCACACCTGCTGTTATTCTCCAACGATGATAGACGAACCAGTAAACCCTCGTACTCCCCTCGGTGTGCTAAACAAGTATCGAGTCTTCCCTGGCTCCGTGTCGTTCCCTTCCTAGGCCTCGCTGTTGTCCACCGCACTGGTGCTCTCGGCGTGGCATGGTCAACGTGGTCAACGAACGACATGCATCGGAAGTGGACTATACGTGGAGAGGTTGATTGCTAGGTCCACGGCCGCACGCAAGGAAATGCCTCCTTATTACGCGCAAAATAATGATTCCTCCACCTGACAGCTGGGACCCACAGGAAGGACCTCTGTATTTCGTCCCGGTGAAATCCCCCAAAATCCCAATACTTACTGGCCTCCTACATAAACCCTCACGGCCGGCCTGCGTCGCATTTTCCCCTCCCTCCCTGTAGCTTATCTCGTCTGCTTCTCCCACAATCGCCAATGGCACCGGTCTGTCGTCGTCGCTCAGCCACTCCGCCATCATCAGAGGACAGGTCAAGCTAGAAGGCTACACCACGGCGTGGGCGCAATCCCCGGCGTAGTGTAGTGCACGTGGCGTCCCTGTTGGGTGTGCGTAGAACACCCACCACACGCTCCGCCGCCGATGCCCGTCGGTAGCTGTTGCCGGCCGCCGTTGCCGCCACACCACCATCGAAAACCAGGACCATCGCCCGCTCCGCCACCGCTGCCCGAAGGCGGGAGGTGGCCTTCGTGGCCGCCACCCCACTGCCGGCCACCGTGGCCATCACCCGCTCCGCCACCGCGGCCCGAAGACGGAAGGTGGTGGTCGTGGCCGCCAACCCATTGTCGGCCGCCGTGGCCGCTAGCACACTATCGACCGTCGGGATCATCACCCGCTCTGCCACCACCGCTCGAAGGAGGGAGGCAGAGGTGGAGGCCCGCACGTGCGTCAGCGACCTTGCGCGCTACATCGAGTTCATGCAGGAGGAGGAGGAGTGCCTCATTGAACACGCAAAGAGCCTTACCGCAGCCGTGGCCGCAGCAAACGCCAATGCACAGGCGAGGAATAAGGAGATCTACGAGCAGTCCGACCGCTTCGAGAGGGGTCGTTTGGAGCGGCAAAGGGCGTTCGAGCTGGTGAGCTTCGCTGAACGTGCAGCAGCGGCAGGCACCGTATTGCAGTTGTCTAGCTCGTCGGTAGGCTCCTCCTCTTCCTCTTACTAAGCGCGCTCGGCAGAGGAGAGGCTGCCGGCAGAGGAGAGACTATAGATGTGGTGGAACTGTACAACTTACTTAAAATTAGCTAGTATATATATAGTTGAACTAGCTATTTCAGTACATGGTTGGCAACAATGGGGAAAAGTTTTGTTGGTTCAGTTGTCGAGTTGAACTGTTTGTATAAATTAAGAACGACTGCTTAATCTATGAATGAAAGCTATGCTTAATTACTGAATTTTAGTGGCAAAAATTAGATAGTGCTAGTGATTTTTAGCTGCATATTTTGACAAATCGCAATGTTACAAGGATTGACAAATGACAATGTTACTAGATCAACAAATGTCAATATTTCCAGTTTGACAAATGGCAACATACCCAATATGGCAGATGCAAAACTTACCAAATTGTTTGTACATTGTTGCACACGGGTCATCCAAACAACCGTTTGGATTGAAGGGATGCAAAAATCCGGCTCGGCACATTTTCTGTTGGCTTCCTGGGAAAGTTGTCCATTTGCATACGGGTGTTCTAACTAAAACGTTTGCGATCAAGAGCTGCACAAATCCTGCTCAGCACATTTTCCCTTGGCTTCCTCGGGAAGCTGTCGGTTTGCATACGGGTGTTCTAACTAAAACGTTCGCGGTGAGTGTTTTATATTCAAAAACCGTATTACACTGCGGCTTGGGCGTCATTAATGGAGAGAATGCGAGCAAGGCGGGTGGCGATCAAATTCAAAGGGCTCGCTTCCCGGTGAGCCTGCACGGCATACAGCTTGCACGCTTCCCGGTGAGCCTGCGCATTGGTGTACAGCTTGCATGCCTCCCGTTTAGTCCAGCACCTGTTCGCATGGCACCTCCTAGTCATCACAAGAGTGAGGCGTGGCGTCACATGAATGGTTAATAGAACGCACACGATTTAAATTATACAAAACGTTTGAGATGTTACAGTCGCAGCTAATTGTTTCAAAATGCCTATGTTGACTGTTATTCGAGGCACCTTCTCTCAAAATGGACACGAAAAATACCACAACATGTTGAGTGCCATTCCATGATAGCATGCCAAGTTTCATGAATTTCAGACGAGTTTTGGATTTACTAGAATTTAAAAACAAAGTATCTCTACGTTTTGCGGGCAATCAACAGTGCCCTAGTGTTTGTAATTCATTCGCATTTCTTGCATGGGACCTAAGCATGCACCCAAGGACACATATTTGATTTTTCAACCAATTTATATGCACTAGAGCATGTGCCACTACTGCAGGATGCTGCTAACGCGACACTACGATCAGAGACCCTTCGACGAAACTATGTGCGATGCCATAATCGCAAACGGTGGTGTAAAAAAACCGTGAAAAAAAGTGCAAAACGTTTGCGATGGAGGATGCATCAAACATGGTTTAGATTTTAGTTGTGTGTGCGATGCAGGGCATACGTTTCAGCTCAATTAAGTGTTTGCGATGAGGAGGAACAAAAGAAACGGGCAGCCAGATGAAGGTGTGTGCGATGTACAGCATACGGTTCACTCGGATGAACTTTTTGTGATTAGGCAACACAATGGAAATGGTCAGCCAGATCAAAGGTGTGTGCAATATACGGCATGCGGTTCACTCCGATGAACTGTTTGCGTTGACACATGAGAACAGAAACGGTTCAAATGAACAAGATGTGTGTGATACGCGGCAAACAGGTCTGTAATCAGAAATGTGTGTGAATACGATAATAACACAGACGGTTGCTGCTAATAAGACGTGTGTGTTGTGCGATGGGATTGCATACAGAACAACATATATATATATATAGACACAGACACTTATAAGGACATGCTTGCATAACCAAATTAAACATCCATTTACATAGGTGGCTACTACAACCATGGAATTTGCACACACCAAAGTAAACTATTACATGCATAATTACATAGGTGGCTACTACACACATGACATTTCCACACACCAATAAACTAAACTATATATTACATGCATGATTAACTAGCATAAACGATCATCTGATCATCATCTACTTCTTGTGATGCTTGCTCTACTTGTGGCTCGATTCGGGCCCGTCGATTTGGGTAACGAGGCACTTCCTCATGCCAACGATCCGCCTGTGCATCTCGTAGCATGTGTACACGCTCTTGGCCGCGAACTCGAGGTGAGGTTCATCTAGTTGCCACATCCAGGCCCTGTGCCAGGATTGGGGCGTTTTTCTCTAGGCATCCTGCTTCATCTTTTCGTAGTAGGGGTCGATGATGGCCGAGGCAAGTTCGACTGGCGAGTCCTTCTTCATGCTGCCCCAGACTCTGTAGTGGTCACGGATTTCTACAAGCTTCTTGCAGGACAAGCCCGTAACACTGAGCGCATTTACATCGTCTTTGGTTTCCACCGTGGCGAACTTGTAGTCGGTGCTGTTGACAAACCTGTTGAAACAGTCGCAAGGCTCTATGGGCATGCAGTAGTGGTAGATGAGGACATGATGGCACACGCATAACTGGACAACAGAAACCTTCTGATCTATGCCGGGACGACCGACGATGTACTGGAGGTCGATGCCGACCAGCTTGTACTTGTCTCCAGCAAGCAACTGCTCAGCGCTGTTGATGTAGTCGTCCACCACAGTCGGGTCGATGCTGTACACCACCGAGAGATCCGTCTCCCTCGCGTGGGTCTCCACTCTATGCTCGCCGAACTCCATTGGAGCACCGCTGGACATCCCCTCTCTATGTCTCATCGTGGGTGTGCTTGATGTGTTGTGGGGCGTGAACGAAAGGTTGAAGAGACTAAGGTTATAATGGCCGCGGGAATTAAAGGGGAAGCCAGACGGCCAGGAATATCGGCAGGCCCTGATGGCAGTTCTAATTTGCAGCACGTAACTCCATCGTGCCGCACGTAACTGCATCGCATGGCAACGTGTGCGGCGCAATCGCATACATACGGGGCCCCCGACGTGATCGTGCGCATGCCCAACCGTTGGCAGAGCGCGCGCGGAGGGACGTGATACGTCTCCAACGTATCTATAATTTTTTGTTGTTCCATGCTATTATATTATCTGTTTTGGATGTTTAATGGGCTTTAATATACCTTTTTATATTTTTTTGGACTAACCTATTAACCAAAGGAATATCAAACGGAATCCAAACGGAATTAAACCTTCACCAGGAGACTTGCAGTGGGGGTCAAGAAAGCCACGAGGCGGCCACAAGGCAGGAGGGTGCGCCCCCCACCCTCGTGGGCCCCTTGTAGCTCGACCGACCTACTTCTTTTGCCTATATATACTCTTATACCCTAAAAACATCCAGGAGAGCCACGTAACACTTTTTCCACCGCCGCAACCTTCTGTACCCATGAGATCCCATCTCGTGGCCTTTTCCGGCGCACCACCGGAGGGGGAATCGATCATGGAGGGCTTCTACATCAACACCATAGCCTCTCCGATGATGTGTGAGTAGTTTACCGTAGACCTTCGGGTCCATAGTTATTATCTATATGGCTTCTTCTCTCTCTTTGGATCTCAATACAAAGTTCTCCTCGATCTTCTTGGAGATCTATTCGATGTAATACTTTTTGCGATGTGTTTGTCAAGATCCGATGAATTGTGGGTTTATGATGAAGATTATCTATGAACAATATTTGATTCTTCTCTGAATTCTTATATGCATGATTTGATATCTTTGCAAGTCTCTTCGAATTATCGGTTTAGTTTGGCCTACTAGATTGATCTTTCTTGCAATGGGAGAAGTGCTTAGCTTTGGGTTAAATCTTGCGGTGCCCTTTCCCAGTGACAGCAGGGGCAGCAAGGCACGTATTGTATTGTTGCCATCGAGGATAAAAAGATGGGGTTTCTATCATATTGCTTGAGTTTATCCCTCTACATCATGTCATCTTGCATAATGCGTTACTCTGTTCTTATGAACTTAATACTCTAGATGCATGCTGGATAGCGGTCAATGTGTGGAGTAATAGTAGTAGATGCAGAGTCATTTCGGTCTACTTGTCACGAACGTGATGCCTATATACATGATCATGCCTAGATATTCTCATAACTATGAGATTTTCTATCAATTGCTCGACAGTAATTTGTTCACCCATCGTAAAATATGCTATCTTGAGAGAAGCCACTAGTGAAACCTATGGCCCTCGGGTCTATTTTCAATCATATTAATCTCCCGTCAACTAGCTATTTCTGTCGTCGTTTATTTTGCAATCTTTATTTCCAATCTATACAACAAAAATACCAAAAATATTTATCTTATTATCTCTATCAGATCTCACTTTTGCAAGTGGCCGTGAAGGGATTGACAACCCCTTTATCGCGTTGGTTGCAAGTTTCTTAATTGTTTGTGCAGGTACTAGGGTTTTATGTGTAGTCTCCTACTGGATTGGTACCTTGGTTCTCAAAAACTGAGGGAAATACTTACGCTATTTTGCTGCATCACCCTTTCCTCTTCGAGGGAAAACCAACGCATGTTCAAGAGGTAGAAAGAAGGATTTCTAGCGCCGTTGCTGGGGAGATCTACGCACAAGTCAAGACATACCAAGTACCCATCACAAAATCTTATCCCTCGCATTACATTATTTGCCATTTGCCTCTCGTTTTCCTCTCCCCCACTTCACCCTTGCCGTTTTATTTGCCCTTTTCTGTTTTTGTTTGCTTGCTTCTTGTTTGCTTGTGTGTTGGATTGATTGCTTGTCACGATGGCTCAAGAGAATACTAAATTGTGCGACTTATCCAATACCAACAACAATGATTTTATTAGCACTCCGATTGCTCCTATTACCGATGCTGAATCTTGTGAAATTAATGCTGCTTTGTTGAGTCTTGTCATGAAAGATCAATTTTCTAGCCTTCCTAGTGCAGATGCCGCTACCCATCTAAACAACTTTGTTGATTTGTGCGATATGCAAAAGAACAAAGATGTGGATAATGATATTGTTAAATTGAAGGTATTTCCGTTTTCACTTAGATATCGTGCTAAAACTTGGTTCCCTTCTTTGCCTAAAAATAGTATTGATTCATGGAATAAGTGCAAAGATGCTTTTATCTCTAAGTATTTTCCTCCCGCTAAGACCATCTCTCTTAGAAACAATATTATGAATTTTAAGCAACTTGATCATGAGCATGTTGCACAAGCTTGGGAGAGGACGAAATTACTGATACGTAATTGCCCTACACATGGTTTGAATTTATGGATGATTATACAAAAAAAATTATGCCGGATTGAATTTTTCTTCTAGAAATCTTTTAGATTCAGCCGCGGGAGGCACTTTTATGGAAATCACCTTAGAGAAGCTACTAAACTCCTAGATAATATTATGGTTAATTATTATCAATGGCACACCGAAAGATCTACTAGTAAAAAGGTTCATGCAATTGAAGAGATTAATGTTTTGAGTGGAAAGACGGATGAACTTATGAAATTGTTTGCTAATAAGAGTGTTTCTTCTGATCCTAATGATATGCCTTTGTCCACTTTGATTGAGAATAATAGTGAATCTATGGATGTGAATTTTGTTGGTAGGAACAATTTTGGTAACAACGCGTATAGAGGAAACTTTAATTCTATGCCGTTCCCTAGTAATTCCTCTAATAATTATGGTAATTCCTACAACAACTCTTATGGAAATTTTAATAAGATGCCATCTTATTTTGAGAGTAGTGTTAAAGAATTTATGAATTCGCAAAAGAATTTCAATGCTTTGCTTGAAGAAAAATTTCCTAAGATTGATGAGTTGGCTAGGAACGTGGATAGAATTTCTCTTGATGTTGATTCTTTGAAAATTAGATCTATCCCACCTAAGCATGATATCAATGAGTCTCTCAAAGGAATGAGAATTTCCATTGATGAGTGTAAAGAAAGAACCGCTAGATGCGTGCTAAAAAAGATTGCTTTGTGAAAGCGTGTTCTTATAGTTTTCATGATAATAATGATGAAGATCTAAAAGTGATTGATGTGTCTCCTATCAAATCTTTGTTTTCCAATATGAATCTTGATAATTATGGGACTGGAGATGAGTCAACTTTAGTTAAAAGGCGTCCCAATGATTTGGAAGTTTTAGATCTTGATGCAAAAATTGGTAAAAGTGGGATTGAAGAGGTCAAAACTTTACATAGCAATGAACCCACTATTTTGGATTTCAAGGAGTTTAATTATGACAATTGTCCTTTGATAGATTGTGTTTCCTTGTTGCAATCCGTGTTAAATTCTCCTCATGCTTATAGTCAAAATAAAGCTTTTACCAAACATATCGTTGATGCTTTAATGCAATCCTATGAAGAAAAACTTGAATTAGAAGTTTCTATCCCTAGAAAACTTTATGATGAGTGGGAACCTACTATTATAATTAATATTAAAGACCATGAATGCTATGCTTTGTGTGATTTGGGTGCTAGTGTTCCCACGATTCCAAAAACTTTGTGTGATGTGTTAGGTTTTCGTGAATTTGATGATTGTTCTTTAAATTTGCATCTTGCGGATTCCACCATTAAGAAACCTATGGGAAGGATTAATGACGTTCTTATTGTTACAAATAGGAATTATGTGCCCGTAGATTTCATTGTTCTTGATATAGATTGCAATCCTACATGTACTATTATTCTTGGTAGACCTTTCCTTAGAACGACTGGTGCAATTATTGACATGAAAGAAGGAAATAGTAGATTCCAATTTCCGTTAAAAAAAGGTATGGAACACTTTCCTAGAAAGAAAATTAAATTGCCTGACGAATCTATTATGAGAGCCACATATTGATTGCATACCAAAGATAACAATACCTAGATCTATTCTTGTTTTTATGCCTAGCTAGGGGCGTTAAACGATAGCACTTGTTGGGAGGCAACCCAATTTTATTTTTGTTCCTTGCTTTTTGTTCCTGTTTAGTAATAAATATTTCATCTAGCCTCTGGTTAGATGTGGTTTTATGTTTTAATTAATGTTTGTGCCAAGTAGAACCAATAGGATCTTCTTGGGTGATAATTGTTTGACCTTGCTGGAAAAGACAAAAACTTTACGCTCACGAAAATCATTGTTAAAATTCACCAGAACGTGATAAAATACCAATTCGTTTTGCAGTAGATCAATATACAAATTATCCAGGCTGTCCTGGTTTTTTGAATTTTTGGAGTTCCAGAAGTATTCGAGCAAATCAGATTGCTACAGACTGTTCTGTTTTTGACAGATTCTGTTTTTCGTGTGTTGTTTGCTTATTTTGATGAATCTATGGCTAGTATCGAGGGGTATGAACCATAGAGAAGTTGGAATACAGTAGGTTTAACAACAATATAAATAAAGAATGAGTTCATTACAGTACCTTGAAGTGGTGGTTTGTTTTCTTTTGCTAACGGAGCTCATGAGATTTTCTGTTGAGTTTTGTGTTGTGAAGTTTTGAAGTTTTTGAGTAAAGATTTGATAGATTTTGGAACAAGGAGTGGCAAGAGCCTAAGCTTGGGGATGCCCAAGGCACCCCAAGGTAAAATTCAAGGACAACCAAAAGCCTAAGCTTGGGGATGCCCCGGAAGGCATCCCCTCTTTCGTCTTTGTCTATCGGTAACTTTACTCGATGCTATATTTTTATGCACCACATGATATGTGTTTTTCTTGGAGCGTCTTGTATTATTTGAGTCTTTTCTTTTTAGTTTACCACAATCATCCTTGATGTACACACCTTTTGGGAGAGACACACATGAATCGGAATTTATTAGAATACTCTATCTGCTTCACTTATATCTTTTGAGCTAGATAATTTTGCTCTAGTGCTTCACTTATACCTTGTTAGAGCATGGTGGTGTTTTTATTTTGTAGAAATTATTGATCTCTCATGCTTCACTTATATTATTTTGAGAGTCTTTTAGAACAGCATGGTAATTTGCTTTGGCTTTAAAATTAGTCCTAATATGATAGGCATCCAAGATGGGTATAATAAAAACTTTCATATAGAGTGCATTAAATACTATGATAAATTTGATACTTGATAATGGTTTTGAGATATAAAGGTGGTAATGTTAGAGTTATGCTAGTAAGGTAATTATGAAATTGAGAAATACTTGTGCTAAGGTTGGCATGTCCCATAGCATGCACGTATGGTAAACGTTGTGTGACAAATTTGAAGCATGGGGTGCTCTTTGATTGCTTTCCTTATGAGTGGCGGTCGGGGACGACCGATGGTCTTTTCCTACCAATCTATCCCTCTAGGGGCATGCGTAGTAGTACTTTCCTTCGACGGCTAATAAACTTTTGCAATAAGTATATGAGTTCTTTATGACTAATGTGAGTCCATGGATTATACGCACTCTTACCTTTCCGCAATTTGCTAGCCTCTACGGTACCGTGCATTGCCCTTTCTCACCTTGAGAGTTGGTGCAAACTTTGCCGGTGCATCCAAACCCCGTGATATGATACACTCTATCACACATAAGCCTCCTTATATTGCCACCATACCTACCTATTATGGCATTTCCATAACCATTCCGAGATATATTGCCATGCAACTTTCCACCGTTCTGTTTATTATGACACGCTGCATCATTGTCATATTGCTTTGCATGATCATGTAGTTGACATCATATTTGTGGCAAAGCCACCTTTATAATTCTTTCATACATGTCACTCTTGATTCATTGCATATCCCGGTACACCGCCGAAGGCATTCACATAGAGTCATATTTTGTTCTAAGTATCGAGTTGTAATTCTTGAGTTGTAAGTAAATAGAAGCGTGATGATTTTCATTATTAGAGCATTGTCCCATGTGAGGAAAGGATGATGGAGACTATGATTCCCCCACAAGTCGGGATGAGACTCCGGACTAAAAAAATAAAAAATAAAAGAGGCCAAAGAAGCCAAATAAAAAAGAAAAAATAGAGAAAAAGAGAGAAGGGACAATGTTACTATCCTTTTTCCACACTTGTGCTTCAAAATAGCACCATGATCTTCATGATAGAGAGTTTCTTATTTTGTCACTTTCATATACTAGTGGGAATTTTTTATTAGAGAACTTGGTTTGTATATTCCAATGATGGGCTTCCTCAAAATGCCCTAGGTCTTCGTGAGCAAGCAAGTTGGATGCACACCCACTTAGTTTCTTTTGATGAGCTTTCACACACTTATAGCTCTAGTGCATCCGTTGCATGGCAATCCCTACTCCTCGCATTAACATCAATTGATGGGCATCTCCATAGCCCGTTGATTAGTCGCGTCAATGTGAGACTTTCTCCTTTTTTGTCTTCTCACATAAACCCCTATCATCATACTCTACTCCACCCATACTGCTATATCCATGGCTTGCGCTCATGTATTGCGTAAGGGTTGAAAAGGCTGAAGCGCGTTAAAAAGTATGAACCAATTGCTCGGCTTGTCATCGGGGTTATGCATGATGGGAGCATTTTGTGTGACGAAAATGAAGCATGGCCAAACTATATGATTTTCTAGGGATAAGCTTTCTTTGGCTATGTTATTTTGATAAGACATAATTGCTTGGTTAGCATGCTTGAAGTATTACTATTTTCATGTCAATATTAAATTTTCTCTTGAATCTTTTGGATCTGAACATTCATGCCACAATAAAGAGAATTACATTGAAAATTATGTTAGGTAGCATTCCACATCAAAAATTCTGTTTTTATCATTTACCTACTCGAGGACGAGCAGGAATTAAGCTTGGGGATGCTTGATACGTCTCCAACGTATCTATAATTTTTTATTGTTCCATGCTATTATATTATCTTTTTTGGATATTTAATGGGCTTTAATATACCTTTTTATATTATTTTTGGGACTAACCTATTAACCGAAGGACCAGTGCAAATTGCTGGTTTTTTTGCCTATTTTAGTGTTTTGCAGAAAAGGAATATCAAACGGAATCCAAACGCAATGAAACCTTTGCGAGGATCTTTTTTTCAACAAATGCAATCCAGGAGACTTGGAGTGGAGGACAAGAAAGCCACGAGGTGGGCACGAGGCAGGAGGGCACGCCCCCCATCCTCGTGGGCCCCTCGTAGCTCCACCGACCTACTTCTTTCGCCTATATATATATACTCTTATACCCTGAAAACATCCAGGAGAGGCCAGAAACACTTTTTCCACCGCCGCAACCTTCTGTACCCATGAGATCCCATCTTGGGGCCTTTTCCGGCGCACCGCCGGAGGGGGAATCGATCATGGAGGGCGTCTACATCAACACCATAGCCTCTCCAATGATGTGTGAGTAGTTTACCATAGGCCTTCGGGTCCATAGTTATTAGCTAGATGGCTTCTTCTCTCTTTGGATCTCAATACAAAGTTCTTCTCGATCTTCTTGGAGATCTATACGATGTAATACTCTTTGCGGTGTGTTTGTCGAGATCCGATGAATTGTGGGTCTATGATGAAGATTATCTATGAACAATATTTGATTCTTCTCTGAATTCTTATATGCATGATTTGATATCTTTGCCAGTCTCTTCGAATTATCGGTTTAGTTTGGCCTACTAGATTGATCTTTCTTGCAATGGGAGAAGTGCTTAGCTTTGGGTTCAATCTTGCGGTGTCCTTTCCTAGTGACAGCATGGGCAGCAAGGCACGTATTGTATTGTTGCCATCAAGGATAAAAAGATGGGGTTTATATCATATTGCTTGAGTTTATCCCTCTACATCATGCCATCTTGCCTAATGCGTTACTCTGTTCTTATGAACTTAATACTCTAGATGCGTGTTGGATAGCGGTCGATGTGTGGAGTAATAGTAGTAGATGCAGCATCGTTTGGGTCTACTTGTCACGGACGTGATGCCTATATACATGTTCATGCCTAGATATTCTCATAACTATGCGCTTTTCTATCAATTGTTCACCCACCATAAAATATGCTATCTTGAGAGAAGCCACTAGTGAAAACTATGGCCACCGGGTCTATTTTCAATCATATTAATCTCCTGTCAACTAGCTATTTCTGTCGTCATTTATTTTGCAATCTTTATTTCCAATCTGTACAACAAAAATACCAAAAATATTTATCTTATTATCTCTATCAGATCTCACTTTTGCAAGTGGTCGTGAAGGGATTGACAACCCCTTTATCGTGTTGGTTGCAAGGTTCTTAATTGTTTGTGCAGGTACTAGGGATTTGCGTGTAGTCTCCTATTGGATTGATACCTTGGTTCTAAAAAACTGAGGGAAATACTTACGCTACTTTGCTGCATCACCCTTTCATCTTCAAGGGAAAACCAACGCATGCTCAAGAAGCAGCAGGACGCGAGCAGAGCGCTCCGCGGTCGCTTCAACGGGGAGCAACCATATATATCTATGCATATAGCAGTTGAACACGCAAGGAAAAGCTATCCACAAGCCGAGCACGCCAATGGACGTGAGCAGAGCACGCCGCGGCGCCTAACGGCGGGATAGACCTTCATTCAAGCCAATCAAAATAAGACTGGAACGGACATGTATGTATTGAGCAAAGGGATCGCACATGTTTGTATTGACTGGAACGAGAATGCAATAGCAAAATAAGAATTAAGGCCACTATGATGCAATCGCAGTGGTGGTTATAGGAGGCAAGAAGAAAGATGCATCCATCAACGTACGACCTCCTCCTCCTCAACTGAGTGCGCCGGCCGGGCCACCGACCGGCGGCTAAGGAGCGGCGGCTTGTGTGGCGAGGTCAAGGTGCTTCTCAACTAAGGCATCCAAGGCTTCCAGCCGGCTGAAGAAGGCCAACGTCGTAGCGTCCTCACTGGCCTTGTAGATACCTATGTACACGATTCGCTCATACACATGGATGTGTAGGTCGACGGTTTCTTGCAGGGCGAGGCGCCTCGCGCAAGCGCGACCTCCAGGTGGACATTCTTCGTGGCGTCGGTGGGCAGTCGCAGGGCCACCAGTGCTTGAAAGAGGTTCCAACCATGGAGGCCGATTAGGGTGGCAGGCAATGAGGAGCCCGGGCGCGCGGGCTGGAGGAGTACGGCGATGTCGTCCGCAAGCTTCTTGACGATAGTGAACCTATTGGTGGTGCGAACGATCATCTGGTCCAACTGAGAGTCGTAGCTGGCGTCGACGGCGGCCATCCACCAGCCGGTCACCAACACCGTATGGAGACGATCCATGGTGCCATGCCGTAGGCCGGCGTCGTGGACCATCTACCACAGCCGATGGCTGCTCGTGCATCGCCGCCATGGGTCTAGAGTGGGCACTTTTGCGCTTATTAGTGTAGGTGCTTAGGCAAATGCTTAGGTGCATACGATGTGGTAGATGCATTGGAATGGAGGGGCGCCTTTATATGAGTGCAAACTGCATTGCATTCACATCATGCTGCCTCTTTTCCCGGTCCTCCCATTACTTCCCTCAAGCATTCACACGATGCTAATTGAAGGAGGATGCATCATTGGCCGTTCAACATTTCGGGAACCACTACCCTCTCCCTCGTCTGCATAAGCCGTATTGGGAACTGTGCCGCCCGTTGTCAAATTGAATAGTACTGCGCCTCCCGCTGCATGCCTGGCTGAACATGCCTCCTCGCCTCCATCTATGCTTAATTACTGAATTTTAGTTGCAAAAATTAGATACTATTAGTGATTTTTAGATTCATATTTTGACAAATCGCAGTGTTACAAGGTTGGCAAATGGCAAGCTTACTAGATCAACTAATGTCAATCTTTCTAGTCTGAGAAATGGCAACATACCCAATATGACAGATGAAAATCGCACCAAATTGTTTGTAAGTGGTTCACACAGGTCTTCCAAAAGAACCGTTTGTGTTCAAGAGATGCACAAATCCTGCTCTCACTTTGCATACGGGTGTTCTATCTGAAACCATCATGCTTGTTGTGAGAAGCTCTGGTTTGTGAGAAGCATATACCTAAACCTGCCCCAAATGGGACAAAAAATTTACCACGCCATGTTGATGCTGCTCCTTGATAGCATGCCAAGTTTCATGAATTTCAGAAGAGTTTTGGATTTACTAGAATTTAAAAACCCGGTATCTCAATGTTTGCGGCTGAGTGATGGTGGCACGGTGTTTGACATTCATTCCCATTTCTTGCATGGGACCTAAGCATGCACCCAAGGACAAAAGATTTGTTTTTTCAACCAATTTATATGCACCGGGGCATGTGCACATAGTTCAAATTTGAATTATGCACATAAATGCATTGAAAACTCACTTAATGCATAAAAATGTCCAAACGAACCACGAAAAATCACAAAAAAATAACACAACACTCCTGTTGTTCTACGTTGACACGAGAAAAAATTTGAAAAGCAATAAGAGGCAATGGATATCGTTTCGCCACCAAAGTTGGGGCGTTCCCTACCGAAACCATCATGCTTGTTGTGAGAAGCTCTGGTTTGTGAGAAGCATATACCCAAACCTGCCCCAAATGGGACAATAACTTTACCATGCCATGTTGATGCTGCTCCATGATAGCATGCCAAGTTTGATGAATTTCAGACGAGTTTTGGATTTACTAGAATTTAAAAACCAGGTATCTCAATGTTTGCGGCCGAGTGACAGTGGCAGGGTGTTTGACATTCATTCCCATTCCTTGCATGGGACCTAAGCATGCACCCAAGGACAAAGATTTGATTTTTCAACCAATTTATATGCACCGGAGCATGTGCATGTAGGTCAAATTTAAATTATGCACATAAATGCATTGAAAATCACTTAATGCATAAAAATGTCCAAACGAACCCTGAAAAATCACAAAAAATAACACAACACTCCTGTTGTTCTATGTTGACACGAGAAAAAAATAAGTAAGCAATAAGAGCCAATGAATATTTTTTCGCCCCCAAAGTTGGGGCATAACCTACCAAAACCATCATGCTTGTTGTGAGAAGCATATACCCAAACCTTCCCCAAATGGGACAACAAATTTACCACGGCATGTTGATGCTGCTCCATGATAGCATGCCAAGTTTTAGGAATTTCAGACGAGTTTTGTATTTACTAGAATTTAAAAACCAGGCATCTCAATGTTTTGCCAGCAATCAAGAGTGCCCTGGTGTTTGAAATTCATTCCCATTTCTTGCATGGGACCTAAGCATGAACCCAAGGACACAGATTTGATTTTTCAACAAATTTATATGCACTGGAGCATGTGCATGTAGTTCAAATTTGAATTATGCACATAAATGCATTGAAAACTCAGTTAATGCATAAAAATGTCCAAACGAACCCAGAAAAATCACAAAAAATAACACAACACTCCTGTTGTTCTATGTTGACATGAGAAATTTTTTGAAAGCAATAAGAGGCAATGGATATTGTTTCGTCCCCAAAGGTGGGGCGTTCCCTACCGAAACCATCAAGCTTGTATTGAGAAGCTCTGGTTGGCGAGAAGCATATACCCAAACCTGCCCCAAATGGGACAAAAAATTTACCACGGCATGTTGATGCCGCTCCATGATAGCATGCCAAGTTTCATGAATTTCACACGAGTTTTGGATTTACTAGAATTTAAAAACCAGGCATCTCAATGTTTTGCCCGCAATCAATGCTGCCCTGGTGTTTGAAATTCATTCATGTTTCATGCCTGGAACCTAAGCATGCACCCAAGGACACAGATTTGAATTTTCAACCAATTTGTGTGCACTGGAGCATGTGCATGTATTTCAAATTTAAATTATGCACATAAATCAATTGAAAACTCACTTAATGCATAGAAATGTCCAAACGAACCCTGAATAATTCCAATTGTTTTATGATCACTGCAGATAAAAGATCTAGCAATTCAAACACCGTCCATGGCCGCTGAGACCCCATTATGTAATTCAAATCCAGACGAAAAATCAAGTAGATCCCACACAGTTTATTATAACCAACCATGTGAGATGCAGCACAAAATATCCTGGAGCACCGTAGGGACCGTGTCTAATGACACTTTGCGCGCCAGTTTTTTTGGCTCAAGCGATTCCAAATATTCGGCTTCCGCGGAAATATCTACCTCCCCGCCGCCTCCCCCTTACCAAAAGCCACATTTCCCTTGTTTCTGCCTTCCTTTCCAATTTGAAACCTTCACTCCATGCTTGCAGCGCCGCCGCCTCCTTGCCGGCGACCCTCCTTCACGCTGCTCGGCCTCGCCTATCCAGGCAGGTAATCCACACCCGACCCCCATCCTCCTCCTCCTTCCACATCCGACATGCCCCGACCGCCGACGCGAGCGTGACACCTTCCACCCAAATCACCGACCCCTCCACCAAATAAGCGCCGGCCTAAGCCATGGTGCACGCAGTATATCCAGGACCTCAAGGAGCATTTGGCAGCGGAGAAGCAAATCGCGGCCGCACGCGCGGATGAGGTCGTGATGGCTGCCATTCATGCTGACCCCCAGATCTTGGAGGAGCACCTCGCCGTCGAGGCCACCGTTGACGCCCCATGCGCCGATGCCGCGATGCGGTTGGCTGCTTTAAACGACAGTTTGTGGCGTTTTCTTGAGGCCACTGTTGGTGCCTTCGATGAAGACTACGAGGTGTTTTCTCAGCGTGCACGTTCTTACCTCATCTCGAGAGCCAGCAGGTTGGTGCCCTTAGCGGCTCAGGCAACTCACCAGTACAACAAGGGCACCCACGATGCGGAGGCCTCACCCTCTTCCATGTCCAAGGAGCCAATCGTCATCGATATCTCCGACAATGAGGAGTATCTTGTCTTACTAGCCCACTATAAGGACCCATGTTCAGATTGCTAGCTACTGCCTTTCCTTAACAAATTCTAGTGAATTGGGCTATCTACTTTTACCATGCAATCTTCTACTATAGTGTATATGTTCTATATGTTGTACAATGTGGTGTTCAATTAACTGCTTGGTTCAATTCTTCAAATGTGATGTTCAATTCTTCAGGGTGCAATATTTCCAAGTTGTTAAGCATGCTTGGTTTGGTTAACTGTCTGATGTTCTATTAGGAGTATGTTATATTGTTCAATTGGTGTTTAGTTAACTTCTTGGTTCATTTTTTGTGGCTTGGTTCACTTGTTGTGGTCTTTAGTTAACTGCTTGGTTCAATTCTGCAGTGCCATGTTCAATTGTTGTGGCTGCATTCTGTTATTGTATACCATGTGAGGAACAAATCGAATTTGGCTGTACTAAATACATGAGAAACAAATACAATTGCTATATTTCCAAGTTGTTAAGCATGCTTGGTTTGGTTAACTGTCTGATCTTCTGTTAGGAGTATGTTATATTGTGCAATGTGCTGCTCAGTTAACGTTTGGTTCATTTGTTGTGGTGTTTAGTTAACTGCTTGGTTCAATTCTGCAATGCGATGTTCAATTGATGTGGCTGCATTCTCTTATTGTATACCATGTGAGGAATAAATCGAATTTGGCTGCACTTAATACATGAGAAACCTATACAAGTGCTATATTTCCTAGTTCTTAATCATGCTTGGTTTGAATAAATGGGTTTTCCTTGTGGCTTGAATTAATCTGATGAATCTGCAATGTGCTTATTTTTCATCTACATATTTACTGATAGCATGCGAACCCTTACTTAACCTGATGACTAACTACCTTATATGTGTTGCAGGGAAACAATGGGAAGCACTGAGGTTTACAAGATGGTACTAACTATTATACCTTGCCTTTTTGTATTCCTTTGCCCCATTTCCAATATAGAGAAGATATTTATGCACATCCTTGTTTTCAGGCTTCACTGATGATTACCTCTCAAACCACCTCTATGGTCAGGAGGCGAGGAAACTTTTCATAGAACACCCACGGTTCAATATTCAAGTATTCCTGAAGAGGTCGAAGGATGGACGGTCAATCATCCATAGACCTGGCCTAAAGTTGCAAAGACCTTCAACATGAATGAAGGCTCAATATTTGCCTTCCGCTTCAGCACTTTTCCAGATGAGATGCATCTCTCTATGTACCGTCTATGGTGCTAATTTCGTAATGTTCTAGATGTTGCATGTGAAACTTGCTGCTGGTGCAGTTGTGTAATGGGGTGGCTGAGTGCTGAAGCTATATCATGTTGTACTACGATGTATTTCAATTATGAAATCCTGCTTCCTTAATATGGAAATGGAATATATTATGTGCTTAATATTAATGTCAATTAGATTAGTAAATGGATTATTAAAAATAGGGCAATTAGCCCACTAATTGGCCAAATAGCTTCCTAATTGGGTTTTCCTATTGCAAACGGTTAATGAGAAAACACCGTGGGCGATGACCTCAGGCAACGCACATAGTTTCTAGGAATAAACCGTGTTGGATCAATGAACAATCACACATGACATTCTCTTGAAAACTGTTTGCGTTACGCCACCTTGCGCAAACGTTTTCCTTGGAGTGACTGTGTGGGATGTATATACGAACGGAAACGTTTAGCCATGACTGACTGTGTGGGATGTACTTACAACCGGAAATGATTTTGCCTGTATAATTGTATTTTTTTAGCACTACTGTATGTATTTCTGTATTTGAATGCTCGTCGGTCGGACACGACCACATTTTGCCGAGCGTGTGTGCCAGGACGGCATATCCCCGATGGTTTCTGGGTCGTGTGGGAAGGACCCCCTATCACCCACACTCACTTGGCGACGGTTCCGAATGCTGTTGCGGAAAGGGATTAAAAACCGTTTGTTTAGGACTGACGCGTACTAGTGTGCATGTAGTTCAAATTTGAATTATGCACATAAAATGCCTAGAAAACCCAGTTAATGTATAAAAATGTCCAAACGAACCCTGAAAAATTCCAAAATTTAACACAACACTCCTGTTGTTCCATGTTGACACTAGAAAATTTTGGAAAGCAATAAGAGGTAATGGATATCGTTCGTCCCCAAAGGTGGCACGTTCCCTACCGAAACCATCAGGCTTGTTATGAGAAGCTCTGGTTTGTGAGAAGCTTATACCCAAACCTGCCCCAAATGGGACAAAATTTTTACCATGGTATGTTAATGCCGCTCCATGATAGCATGCCAAGTTTCATGAATTTCACACGAGTTTTGGATTTACTAGAATTTAAAAACCAGGTATCTCAATGTCTGCGGCCGAGTGACGGTTGCAGGGTGTTTGACATTCATTCCCATTTCTTGCATGGGACCTAAGAATGCAACCAAGGACACATATTTGATTTTTCAACCAATTTATATGCACTGGAGCATGTGCATGTACTTCAAATTTGAATTATGCACACAAAATGCCTAGAAAACCCAGTTAATGTATAAAAATGTCCAAACGAACCCTGAAAAATTCCAAAATTTAACACAACACTCCTGTTGTTCTATGTTGACACTAGAAATTTTCTGAAATTAATAAGAGGCAACAAATATCGTTTTGTCCCCAAAGGTGGCACGTTCCCTACCGAAACCATCAGGCTTGTGAGAAACTCTGGTTCGTGAGAAGCTTATACCCGAACTTGCCCCAAATGGGGCAAAAAATTTACCACGACATGTTGATACCACTCCGTGATAGCATGCCAAGTTTCATGAATTTCAGACGAGTTTTGGATTTACTAGAATTTAAAAACCAGGTATCTCAATGTTTGCGGCCGAGTGACGGTGGCAGGGTGTTTGACATTCATTCCCATTTCTTGCATGGGACCTAAGCATGCAACCAAGGACACAACCAATTTACATGCACTGGAGCATGTGCATGTAGTTCAAATTTGAATTATGCACATAAAATGCTAGAAAACCCAGTTAATGTATAAAAAAATGTCCAAACAAACCGCGAAAAAGTCAAAAATTTAACACAACACTCCTGTCGTTCTATGTTGACACTGTAACCAGGTGTGCTGTAGTCTCCTTTGTGTACCCAAATTGTGCAATGACGTCGATGACCACTGTAACCAGGGAAATTCGGACCAAAATATTTTATGTTCAAACTCATCACACACGGGTTAAGCTATCTGAATCGTTTGTGATGTTCACATATCATACACAGTTTTTAATAAGGGACCGTGTCTGATGACACTTTTCGCGCCAGTTTTTTCGTTGAACCGATTCCAAATTTTCGGCTACCGCGGAAATATCTACCTCCCCCCCCCCACCAAAAGCCACATTTCCCCTGTTTTTGCCTTCCTTTCCAAGTTGAAACCTTCACTCCTTGCTTGCAGCGCCGCCTCCTCGCTGGTGACCCTCCTTCACGCTGCTCGGCCTCGTCTATCCAGGCAGGTAAACCACACCCGACCCCCATCCTCCTCCTCCTTCCACATCCCACATGCCCCGACCACCGGCGCAACACCTTCCACCCAAATCACTGACCCCTCCACCAAATAAGAGCCGCCCTAAGCCATGGTGCACGCAGTATAGCCAGGATCTCAAGTAGCATTTGGCAACGGAGAAGCAAATCGGGACCGCACGCGTGGAGGAGGTCGCGATGGCTGCAATTCGTGCCAACCCCAGATCTTGGAAGAGCACCTCGCCATCGAGGCCACCGTTGACGCCTCGCGCGCCGATGACGCGATGCGGTTGGCTGCTTTAAATGACAGTTCGTGGCATTTTCTCGAGCCCACCCTCGGTGCCTTCGACGAGGACTACGAGTTTTCTGAGCATGCATGTGCTTACCTCATCTCGAGAGCCAGCAGGTTGGTGCCCAGTGCGGCTCAGGCAACTAACCACTACGACGAGGGCACCCATGATGTAGAGGCCTCACCCTCTTCCATGTCCAAGGAGCCAATCATCATCGATATCTCCGACAATGAGGAGTAGCTTGTCTTATTAGCTCACTGTGAGGACCCATGTTCAGTTTGCTAGCTACTGCCTTTCCTTAACAAATACTAGTGAATTGTGCTATCTACTTTTACCATGCAATCTGTTGCTCTAGTGTATATGTTCTATATGTCATGAAATGTGGTGCTCACTTATTAACTGTTTGGTTAATTAGTTGTCTTGTTCAGTTAACTATTTCATTCAATTCTGCAAATGTGATGTTCAATTCTTCAGGGTGCAATTTTGTATTGTCTTCCATGTGAGAAATAAATTGAATTTTTCCTTACAAAATACATGAGAAACAAATACAATTGCTATATTTCCAAGTTGTCAAGCATGCTTGGTTTGGGTAACTATCTGATCTTCTCGTATGTTATACATTGTGCAATGTGGTGCTCAGTTAACGTTTGGTTCATTTGTTGTGGTGTTCAGTTAACTGTTTGGTTCCATTCTGCAATGTGATGTTCAATTGTTGTGGGTGCATTCTGTTATTGTATACCATGTGAGAAATAAATAGAATTTGGCTGTACTAAATACATGAGAAACAAATACAATTTCTATATTTCCAAGTTGTTAAGCATGCTTGGTTTGGTTAACTGTCTAATCTTCTATTAGGAGTATGTTATATTGTGCAATGTGGTGCTCAGTTAACATTTGGTTCATTTGTTGTGGTGTTTAGTTAACTGTCTGGTTCAATTCTGCAATGTGATGTTCAATTGTTGTGGGTGCGTTCTGTTATTGTATACCATGTGAGAAATAAATTGAATTTGGTTGTACTAAATACATGAGAAACAAATACAATTGCTCTATTTCCAAGTTGTTAAGCATCCTTGATTTGGTTAACCGTCTGATCTTCTATTAGGAGCATGTTATATTGTGCAATGTGGTGCTCAGTTAATGTTTGGTTCATTTGTTGTGGTGTTTAGTTAACTGCTTGGTTCAATTATGCAATGCGATGTCCAACTGTCGTGGGTAGAATTTTGTATTGTTGTACTTAATACATGACAAACATATACAAGTGCTATATTTCCTAGTTCTTAATCATTCTTGGTTTGGATAAATTGGTTTTGCATGTGGCTTGAATTTATCTGATGCATCTGCAATGTGCTTATTTTTCATCAACATATTTTACTGATAGCATGCGAGCCCTTACTTAATCTGATGACTAACTACCTTATATGTGTTGCAGGGAAACAATGGGAAGCACTAAGGTTTACAATCGAGGTTTGCACATGCATGGTCCTTTGTCTAATAGCACATTATTGTGCAGTTGGAGGAACCATTCTAATATTTAGGTTTTTAACAATTTGATCTTGCACATGTAGGTCCTACTGTCAGAGGTTTTGACCCACTGTTCGACCCTTCTTGCATATGGGGAAATGAGTTGTCCATGAATATCAGTCAAGTCAAGAAACTCAGAAACATTGTTAGGATAAAAATTTAGCGACAAAAAACAACAAGATCTTGCCTTTTTATTCCTTTGCCCCATTTCCAATATAGAGAAGATATTTATGCACATGCTTGTTTTCAGGCCTTTCCAAAGCAGTTCACTGATGATTACCTCTCAAACCACCTGTATGGTCAGGAGGCAAGGAAGGTATTCATACAACACCCATGGTTCAATATTGAAGTGTTCCTGAAGAGGACGAAGGATGGACGGTCAATCATCCACAGGCACTGGCCTAAAGTTGCAAAGACCTTCAACATCAATGAAGGCTCAATATTCGCCTTCTGCTTCAGCAGTTTTCCAGGTGATACATCTGTCTATGTACCGTCTATGATGCTACTTTCGAAAGGTTATAGATGTTGCATGTGAAACTTGGTGCTGGTGCCATTGTGTAATGGGGTAGCTGAGTGCTGAAGCTATATGATGTTGTACTCTGATGTATTTCAATTATGAAAATGAAATATATTGTGTGCTTAATATGAAATGTCAATTAGATTAATAAATGGATTATTAATAATAGGATAATTAGCCTGCTAATTGGGTTTTTCTATTGCGAATGGTTATTGAGAAAACACCGTGGGTTATGACCTCAGGCAACGTAGACAGTTTATAGGAATAAACCGTGTTCGATTAAAGAACAATCACACACGACATCCTCTTGAAAACTATTTGCGTTAGGCCACCTGGCGCAAATGTTTACCACATAAAAACTATGTGTGATGGACAGCCTTTGCCACACAGTTTCTTCTGTGCACCGTGTGTGGTGCATTCAATAACGCAAATGATAAAAAATTTAATACCGTGTGCAATGGAAACACTATCACAAACAATTTAATGGGGAAAATTGTGTGTGATGTACCTGCGAACAGAAGTTTTCCTTTGATACTGTGTGGGATAAATATACGAACAAAAACGTTTAGTCGGGACTGACTATGTGGAATGTACTTGCGACCGTAAATGATTTCGCCTGTATAATTGTATTTTTTTAGCATTACTGTAAATATAACCGTATTTGATCGCTCGCCAGTCGCACACGACCTAATTTTGCCAAGCGTGTGTGCCAGGAAGGCATATCCCCGACGGTTTCTGGGTCGTGTGGGAAGGACCCCCCTATCGCCCACAATCATTAGGCAATGGTTCCAAATGCCATCACATTAATGGGTTAAAAACCGTTTGTAGAGCACCTCGTTGTACTAGTGTACTACTAATGTATTTGGTTAAAAGGAATGGAGCAAAGGAAAATTGTAGGATTTGTTCCTTCGGTGTCTCTTTCAAAGAAAAACCGTAGGAATTTTAATATCCACTAGGCCCTCCTTTTCAAATTCCTATTCATGAAAAACAAGACTAAGTGATAGTAGCATAATAGTATTATTATTGTACATTTTCTTGTTGTTTGACTTAATTTGACCATGCTTCTTTGCATTCTTGTGACCTTCCAATTCCTATGAACCAAACACCTAGATTGACAAAAATCCTGTGATTTTAAATTCTTTGCACATGCATTCCTATCCTATTACTGTGTATTTCCTATCCCTGCGTTGTTAGAATCCTCCAATTCAAACGAGCCTTACATAATTACTTCTCTTACGGATAGTTGTCAAAGAAAACCTTGTGTGGTTTGTCCCGCTCCTGCTGCGCCGTCGTCCACCCCAGCTCAGCTGCTCCAACGACAGAAGGGTCCACAACAGCAGGGATTTGCCCTACACACTGTCTATCGCCGCCTTAGATCTTCATCCCCGCCGCCGGCAGCCACGACAACTGCATTACCATCATCAATTGAGTAGATGACCTCAAGGACTACAAGGGTCTACAAGAGAGGTCGCACTTTTTTGTGTCTGCTTACGTTATGCATCGCTTAATATTACGTGCTACTCTTTCGTGTCTGCTTACGTTATCACAGATGATACTCTGAGTCAGCTCCAAACTAATGCTCAAACTTGAGTTTTTAAATGGTTGTGGGGTACATGTCGGGGCCGTAATCAATAGTATTTGTCTACTATCTGGTTAATCTCTGGTGTCTACTATGAGTTTCATGTTGGGTAGGAAACAAACAGTAAAGAAGTCGTTATCTGTATTTTTAACTGAAGCCATTATCTGCATGCTATCATTGGTTTTGGGTCTATCCACAGGTTGCTACCATCACTCTGGACTTCTGCATGCACTCCTACATAGTCTCGCTATGTTTTATTCCTATGCATGTCAGTTATTGTACACAAGTCATTGTACACAACGGAACTGAACATGTAGAGCAAAAGAGACTAGGCTTGTGTGACAATAAAATTTCATGCAGACGTCGCTCCATGGTGGGCGCAAAGGCAGCCCCCTCCACCCATTTCAAATTGTAATCAAGAGGAAGATAACTGTTCTGAGGGGGATGCAGAAGGAGAAGACCACTCCTATCCACCCCTGAGGTCTTCGCTCTAACTTGGCATGCTGATGTTGGTCATATCATGCATATGGTGCCTTTCATTGCTTACTTTATAGATCAAATATGTCATCTGCTTAGTTTAGACATGCTTTGTCTGAATGCCATCTGTTTAGTTTCTTTATCGTATATGTGAAATATGCAACGCCATCTTGTTTAGCCAGGCATCATATATGTGAATTTTGCAATGCCATCCTGCTTAGCCAGTCATCTTATATGTGAATTATATCATGCCATCCGTTTTTTCATTACGTATTACATTTTTCAACAATGTTAGTACATTCAACTACTCTTCGTGTGCATCAGCCATTTGACACAGTGATGGAAAATTCTGGAGTGAAAACAAGGTCTTCAGAGCAGACTATGCTACCTACAAAGCACATATCTCTCTTGTTACGGATAGCTCCTCAGAGGAGGATTCAGAGATAGATGACCAGTCCTATTGCCCCCCCCCCCAGGTGTATGCTCTAACTTGGCAGGGTTATGTTGCTCATATCGTGTGTATGGTATCCTGCATTGCTATGTCATTTGCTTAGTTTAGACACACTTTGTGTGAATGCCACATGTTTAGTGTCTAATTACCATATATGTGAATTATGCAATGCCACCTTGCTGCAAGACCAGTCCTAGTTCCCCCTAAGGTCTATGCTCAAACTTGGCAGGGTTATATTACTCATAGCATGCATATGTTGTCTTGCATTACTTAGTTTTTACATCATATATGCAATTGCCATCTGCTTACTTGCTTAGTATATAAATCATATATTTGAATTATATCATGTAATCATGTTTACATAGACAACATCTATCTGAATTATGGCATGCCAACCCATTTAATAAAGACATCATATAGTTATATCATCTCATCCTTTTTAGTGTTTACAGTCATCATATTTTGAATTATGTCATTCTATCTGTGAATTATATCATGTTATCATGTTTCCATAGGCGGCATGTATGTGAATTATGGCATGCCAACCTATTTAATAAACACATTACATAGTTATATCATGTCATCATGTTTACATAGTCATCATATTTTGAACAATGTCTTTCCATCCAGTTTAGTTAGCCATCATATATGTGAAATTGTGTCATGCTATCCTGTTTAGTTAGCCATCATATATGTGAAATTGTGTCATGCTATCCTGTTTGGTTAGACAACATAAATTTGAATTATTTCATGCCCTCTTTTATTCCCCACTATCCATTGCACCTGTCTATCATACAATGTCTGTACATTCAATTAATTTTCTTGTTTATCAGCCATTTGAATTGGAGAGGGTGATGGCAGTATCTAAGGGAGTAATAACACGGTCTTCAGAAAAGATAGTGCTACCAGTCGATGGAAATATATAGAACCACGGTTGTACTTGCCAAGAGCCAACCCCACCACACATAACCCAGACTCTCGCAGATTGTACCCCTACCCAGTTGTATAGAGAACCAGCTACACCCCTTCTAACCCCAACCCCAGCAGATAGTAACCCAGTTCCAGTTGACACCGCACTATCTCCACCATAGAGCACCCAAACACAAGCAGTTAGTAAGGCAACTGTAGTGCCCAAAGCACGAGTACCACCACTCCGAACCCCAACTCAACACTTAAAGCAGAAGAAGAATTGTTCTCAGGTCGGGTTCTGTAGCTATGGTTCATACTCCTTTGCTCTTGCATCACTGTATTTACTCATACCAACTATTTTCAAATTTGAAGGATGGAATTGAAACTCCAATGGCGCAACAGGTATGTTTTAAACCTGTGTCTTTAACTGGTTTGCTGTTGTAATTTGCTCTACGTTGATTTCAGTTTCAATTGAATAAACAGTTATGTTCTCATGTCATGCACATTACAAGTGTTGTTATTGCTCTGTAATTTCCCACACTTATATTCTGTCTATTCTTCTTTGTCTTAAACATATATTATTTGAACTGTGTCTCTATCCTGATTTGGCAACAAAAACTTGAAAGATATAGAACATACAATGATATGGTACATAGATATATGTTTGTTTCATGTTGTTATCTTGTCCACTTTACTATTGAACTAATTTACCAAAATGAGTTTCATATACAACATGGTAAACCTGAGATGTGTCTGCTTGTTTTTCTTTGAGAATGCGAACAAAATATTGGAGATAAGGTTCATATAGCCCGTTATGCAATGGTAAAGGAAGTAATGCAGATAAGGTTCAAGATAGTGAGACATTCCTGTTGGTTTCCAAGAAAGCTGATAAAAACTATCTTGACAACAGTGAGACAACCCAAAAGTCTTGTCTTGATGTAGTGTTTGAGTTACTGGCCACTACTATAGGCAACCCAAAAGTCTTGTCTTGATGTAGTGTTTGAGTTACTGGCCACTACTGTAGGCACAAGCTCTTCGAACTCGCTGCCTAAATCAGTTCTTCTTCTTGAGTCTCAACTTCGAGTTGAAAGACATCGATCAGATGTGCTGCGATACGAAGCCGAAGGACTGAGGAAGTCCCTGTAGAATTTAGATGCATACTTTCTGGTGCAACAACAATTGTTGGAGGATTTAAGCGTCAAAAAGAGAAAGTTAATAAGCTTTCTAAGCATCTTGCCAGCATGCTGGGTACCCAGGATATTGTTTCTTGAGCTCTTCTGAAGTGGTTTCAGTTCTGGACTTGTTTTGCTGCGAAGTTTATTTGCACTGGTCACCAACTTTGACAACCATTATATGTGGTATGCTGCTTTGTTCCCTATATTTGCACTGGTGGCGAACTTTCATGCCCAGGATGTAATATGTGTAATAGCCGTAATAGCCTAGCATTAGTTGCTTGCTTATTTGTTTCCTTATTGTCTTATTTAGTTGTTTGCTTGTAGTCATTGTAGTTCCTTTTCCGCTTTTTTTAGTGGCCATAATAACCTACTTTTTATAAATAGGCCACAATAACCATGGGCAACATACGGACCATTGTAACCATGGTCCTGCTACCTGCTGTAGTGACCATTGGCCTACTACGGGCCATAGGTGTGGTACCCCGGCTCAGAGAGACCGGAACACCCCGTATTCCAGCCCAGAGATCAACTCTTCTGGAATACGGCACTTCTTGGCATAGAATAAATCAGCTCTTTATTACAAATACTCAGGGATAAAAGGGTTCCGATATGACCAGGAATTACATCGGCACGACGACACTACACCTACCAAGGTTGCTCTATGCTAGCAGCAGAACAACTCATAGCAGCGGAATAACTTCTACCAACGGAACAACGACGACAATGATGGAATCCACTCTGCAGGGACTCTAGCTGGGACGCTTATCCTAGCTCGCCAACAAGGGATCCACGACAAACAAGTAAGCAGACAAAGCATGACCTACAAATTGTCATGACATGCCAGGTCAGTACATTGAATGTACTTGCAAGCTCACAACAACCAACGCAATCAAGACAAGCAATAACACAGCGTTTCCAGGTTAAACAAGCATGTGCATGATACAACTAGAACAAGATGGCATGTACAAGGTGAACATGATACAGCTTGAACATTATCAGCATGGCATGAACATATTACTCGTGACATGAACAATGATGATAATAGCATGCAGCATGCGACAAATATCACTTACCCTGTTCGGGTTACCTCGTAACTGAAACTGCAAATATCCCTGGGTGGTTTTGGTAATTCCTAACAACATATAGCTCATTGAATGAATGGTCTTTCAAGAAGATCATTTCAGAAAGTTCAATGATTGGCATGGCATGGACTAGGAATGTGGACCCCTCAAAATTCTAAGGACACATGTTGGCAAAAACTCAAGACTCAACATTTTCATTTTAGTGATCCAAGATCACACTGAGTCCATAGGAAAAGCCAATACTATTAAAAGGGGATGAGGTGTTGCTTAATGGCTTGCTTGCTCAAAATGCTTAGTGATATGCTCCAAAAACCCTCAACCACTTTCTCATTTCCACATATGTCCCAAACCTAAAGTCAAACTCGGCCCCACCGATTTGATCTATCCGGCGCCACCGAGTTCATTTGACATTGCCATTGCCAGAAACCCTAATCAGTTCGCCCTCACTGATAGGGATCTCGGTCTCACCGAGATGGGATTGCAAACTCTCTGTTTCGCTTCGTAACATTTCGGTCTAACCGAGATGAGCGATCGGTCCCACCGAGTTTGCAATGCAAACTCTCTATTTCCTCTTCGTAACGTTTTGGTCTAACCGAAATGAGCGATCGGTCCCACCGAGTTTGCCTGACCAGCTCACTGTTTGCCTATTACAGAAATCGGTCTCACCAAGTTTATGTGACCGGTCTCACAGAGATTATGTTATGCCCTAACCCTAATGAAATCGGTCCCACCAAGTTTACATGTCAGTCCCACCGAAAATCCTAACATTCACATTTTGAACTATCATTTGAAGCACAAGAGCAAGGAGTTCATCATCAACACGCCATCTATTACGTTTTGGAGAGTGGTGTCTCCTAGATTGGTTAGGTGTCACTTGGGAGCCTCCGTCAAGATTGTGGAGTTGAACCAAGGAGTTTGTAAGGGCAAGGAGAGCGCCTACTTCGTGAAGATCTACCCAAGTGAGGCAAGTCCTTAGTGGGCGATGGCCATGGTGGGATAGACAAGGTTGCTTCTTCGTGGATCCTTCATGGGTGGAGCCCTCCGTGGACTCGCGCAACCGTTACCCTTCGTGGGTTGAAGTCTCCATCAATGTGGATGTACGATAGCACCACCTATCAGAACCACGCCAAAAATCTCCGTGTCTACACTGCGTTTGCTCCCTCCAAACTCCTCCCCTTTACCTTCATATGCAATGATTTACATTCTGCTGCTATACTCTTAGACTTGCATGTGTAGGTTGATTGCTTGACTTGTGCTAAGTTGCTAAAATATGCCAAGATTTAAAATTGGGAAAAGGCTAGATTTTATTTGGTCAAGTAGTCTAATCACCCCCCTTCTAGACATACTTTTGATCCTACAAGTGGTATCAGAGCTTTGGTCTCCATTTGCCTTGATTTGCATAGCTTTGGTGATCGTAGACTTGGCTTCACAACCTAGGAGAGTATGGCGTCTAGCGAGGGAAATTGCCACCGTAGAGGTCCATACTTTGATGCTACTAATTTTGCTAGTTGGAAGCATAAGATGAAAATGCATATTCTTGGACATAACCCCGCCATTTGGGCTATTGTGTGTATTGGCTTGCAAGGTGAATTCTTTGATGGGGGAGAACCGAATCGTGAAGCTACCGCGGAAGAGTTGAAGATGCTACAATACAATGCTCAGGCTTGTGATATCCTCTTCAAAGGATTGTGCCCTGAAGAATTCAACAAAATCAGCCGTCTTGAGAATGCAAAGGAAATTTGGGATACTTTGATTGATATGCACGAAGGTACTGACTCCGTCAAAGAATCCAAATTGGATGTGCTTCAAAGTCAGCTTGACAATTTCAAAATGAGGGATGGTGAAGGTGTCGCTAAAATGTACTCTAGGCTTGCTCTCATCACAAATGAGATTGCCGGCTTAGGAAGTGAAGAGATGACCGACAGATTGATCATCAAGAAGATCCTAAGAGCCTTGGATAGAAAATATGATACCGTGTGCACATTAATCCAAATGATGCCCTATTACAAAGATCTCAAGCCAACGGAAGTCATTGGAAGAATTGTTGCTCATGAGATTTCACTCAAGGATAAAGAAGTGCTTCACTTATAAAGCCTCATGTGATGCTCCTACATCTTCAAGTGAGAACACAAGCTTTCAATGAGGAATTGAGCCTAATGGTGAAGAACTTCAACAAGTTCTACAAGAGTAGAAGCAAAGAAAGAAGTTCCAAGTCAAGTTCCTACAATGATAAAAGATCTTCTAGTCGTGAGCGTAATTCCTACAATTATGGAAGACCCGGACACTACTCCAATGAGTGTACGGCTCCCTACAAAAGAAGAGAAGACTCACCTAAAAGGAGATGTAGAAGAGAAGAATCACCTCCAAGAGAGAGGAGTAGAGATGATCGTTATGAACGAAGAACTTTTTGCAGAAGCAAGGATTCGGAAAGGAAGGACAAGTCATCAAGGAGCTACACAAAACGAAGACATCAAGCTCACGTTGGTGAATGGGTATCCGTCTCCGACTCCGACCATCACTCCGTGAGAAGTTATCACTCCAACTCTGAATATACTCAACATGAAGGTGTTGCCGGTCTAGCACTTGTGTGAACCAACTCCTATGACATATTTGACTCACCAAATGAAGGAATTGGAAGATGCTTCATGGCTAAAGGCCCAAAGGTATCACACCCCCGAGTATGTTGATTTCAATAGTGATGAAGATGATTTGCTAGGTGATGATGATTTACTTGTTGACAACTCTAGTGATGAAAACTATGATGAACTTGCTATTAATCATGCTAATCAAGATAAAACGAATGATGATGATAAGAAGGAGATTGAGCGTCTAACTAAAGAACTGAACACTCTTAAGTTAGCTCATGAAACTACCTTGGAAGATCATCGAGAGATTTTGAAGATTCATGAGAAGCTACGCTTTGAAAAGCTCGACCTTGGGCAAGAGCATGGGTTCTTAAAGGCAATCAATGATGATCTTCGTAAGAAAAGTTCTTCTTACATTGCCAAGTGTTTACTCTTGTCTACTTACATGCCACAAGTAAAGTCTAGCAACAAGAACAAGAAAGATTCTTCTTCTAGTAGTAACAATGATCATGTTAAATCAAATATTGTTGCTACTAGTAGTTCTCTTGATTCCACTAATGATCATGTTAAATCCAATATTGTTGCTACTAGTAGTTCTCTTGATTCTTCTTCTAGTAGTAACAATGATCATGTTAAATCCAATATTGTTACACTTGAGCAAGAAAATAGCTTATTGAAGGGAATTATAGAGAAAGGTGTTTACAAGAGCCTTGCCAGAAGTAAGAAATTTGAGGAAATTGTAAGCAAGCAAGGAAGGCACCGGAAGAATCAAGGTGTTGGTTTTGAATGAAAGTTCAATGCCAATGGAGTTGAATGGGAAGAAGATCAATACCCCAAGATGAAGTTTGTTCCTCAACAAGAGAAGTATGATCCTACTTCTTTCAAGGGGACACAAGCTCAAGATGATCTTCCACCACAAGACCACAAGCAAAAAGGCAAGGACAAGCTTCAAGAGGAGATTGATGCATTTGAAGAAGCACCCAAGGCCTTGATCAAGTGGGTTCCCAAGACTACATCAAGTTCTTCCTCATCAAGTACGACTACAACTCCTAGGATTCCTATCAAATTGATGTGGATCCCAAAGAAGAAGAACTAGAGAGTTCTTGAGGGTGACTCCGCCAACATACTTCACTCATATCATTTTGGCAAGGACAAGTGCAAACAACTTCGACATCTTGCACTAGTTCAAGGAGTCACAAACCCTCTTGTTGGTAAGACAAGGGACAAGGTAACCTAATGTTTTCATGGACATCATCTTCTGTGAACTTCACTCTATGTCTATGGATATCCTTGCTTGTTCCTTGTGGGACTAACCCACCTAGGTATTGGAAGTGCAACACACTCCAATGGATTGCTCCGAATGATCTAGATCAACATTGAGCATCCACATCTTCAACATCTACATGAAGTCATCATCGACAAAATCCAAGGTTAGTTCATCCCTCTTAGGGGGGATATCACATCTAGGGGGAGCTTTACTCTAAATATTGAGCTAAAGCAACTCTAATGGTGTGAACACAACAATGCTTTATGTAAAAGTGGTAACCCCACTTGTTCTTAAACTATGAGTATGACCTATGATCAAATGTTCTCATTTGACTCCTAAGTCAATATACTCATATATAGGTGACCTAGTCATCGACAATTGCTTGATAGATGCTATAGTGTTTGTGCATGCTTTGTCACATATTTCATTTGCCATTTCTTTGTGTGAGGATGTTGGTTGCATATTTTACTCATTCGAGGACATCCATTTGTTGCTTTAATTGTTTGGCTCTTTTTTTCTTTTGCCAAATGGATGGACAAGAATGCCTAAGAACTTCCTCTAGCTATCTATGCTTTTCTCGTCTCAAACTCTATTCATGCTACATCACAAAGTTTGATCAAGACAGATTCGAACCCTCTATGTGAGGAGCACTCGGAGTCACCGATTCGTCATAGACTTAAACTTCAAAAACCTCTCTGTGCATTTCGGTCTGACCGATTCATCCTTTTTGGTCTGACTGAGTTCACTGAGTTGATCTAGGTTTTCAATCTCGGTGCAATCGATTAGAACCTTTCGGTCACACCGAGTTGCACTAACCGCTTGCGATTCTGCATCTCAGTGGCACCGAGTTGGTCCACTCGGTCACACCGACAGGGTCAGGACATATATACCGATGGGTCAAATTTTGGAAATTTCTCCAACACCTCTTCGTCCCCGTGTATCTTGCTCTGTCGTCTTGGGTCTCTGGATCGTCCTCTCGTCACCAGCGACCTCCCGCTGCTGGTCTCCGTTGCCGTCAACAGAAATCTACAACGCCGTTGCCGCCAAAGCGAGCTCATCACCGAGCTAGGGTATGAGTTCGAACCTTTGTGCTATCCTTACACTGGTGCGCGTCTATCGGGACCCCGATTCCAAGTCACACCGATCTAGCCTGTAACACCTCATATCACTTTGCGGCCTCACGCACGGTATTCCCACGGGTGTCGCCTTACCATGGCCCGGGACCGTTTGCGCCTTTTGGCTCACGTATATGATAATGTCGCTAGCATCCATATGACAGAGAACCCGGGCCGACATGGCTAGTCGTGAACCCAAAGCGGCACTAACGTATGGGGACAGGCATACATGAATCAACATCGAACGTGTCGGTCAGCAGCGTGCGAATCCGGGCTGTAGCACTGGGCTAACAGGACTCCGGGAACCCGGGCTGTAGCAGGCTAGGCAGGACTCCGGATGTCACCGCGTGACATTTCCCCGAAGGGACAGACACAGGAACGATATGAAACACATGCCGGCCAGTCAAGTGTCCAGAGCAGTAGTGCTGGGCTAGCAGGACTCCGGTGAACCGGGCTGTAGCGGACTACTATGGCTCAAGGAGGCACTAGACTACATTTCCCCATAAGAGAGGCTGCTAAGGATAGACAACTAGGTTGTCGGATCCCACACATACCAAGCATTTCAATCATACACACAATATGCTCGATATGTGCAAATACAACATGGCATCACAACAAGACTCTACGACTCAGAGTATTTATTCATTAGGCTCCGAAGAGCCAGATATTACAAACATGGGTCTCATGACCCAACATTCAGAGCATACAAGTCAAAGCACATGCGGAAGCTTAACATGTCTGAGTACAGACATCTACAAATGAAAAAGGCTGAGAAGCCTGACTATCTACCAGATCCTGCCGAGGGCACAAGATCGTAGCTGAGGTAACAAGCTAAACGTCGAAGTCCACACGGAACTACTAGCGAGACTGACGTCTCTCTGCAAAACATAAAATAAGCAAACGTGAGTACAAATGTACCCAGCAAGACTTACATCAGAACTATCTACATATGCATCGGTATCAACAAAGGGGGTGGTGGAGTTTAACTGCAGCAAGCCAGCTTTGACTCGGTGGCTATCCTGAACTACGACTGCAAGTAACTCTTTTGAGGTGGCGCACACGAGTCCACATATTCACCATATCAATACACCACTATGGATCCGCTCCCGTCTCCCTACGAGAACGCCATCCATAGCACTCACGCTTATCTTGCGCATTTTAGAGTATCCACTTTCACTTGTCTATGAACTGTTATAGGCAACCCAGAAGTCCTTTACCGCGGACACGGCTATTCGAATAGATGATGTTAACCCTGCAGGGGTGTACTTCGTCACACACGCTCTCGCCACTTACCACCATGTACACGTCGTGTACCTCGGCAACCTTCAAGCGGAAGCCTGGCGAGGGAGTCGGCCACGACCTGACTAACCACACAAGTCTCTAGTCCAGGTTTATCGCCTATTCGGGTTCCATCCGCAAGGAGATCCGGCCGGGGTGTCGCTCACGGCCCCAAACGATGTGTGCAGGGTTCCCGAGCCCACCATCCGGGTGCCACTCGGTACACCAGGCCACGTGTGCCTAGTCTGTCCCAAGCCCACCTGTACCGGGTGCCACTTGGTAGACTACTAACACTACCTACAAACACCAGAAACTAGTTGCAACTCCTGGACAGAGATCAGGTTGATTAATAAGTCGAGAGAGCTTGGAGCGCCCGGAGCCCAATGTGTGGTAGTAACTGTTCATGGATCAGAAACACAGAACTCAGTTCCTGAGGACGGCTTCAATGAGACAACCCACCATGTACTCCTACATGGCCTCTCACCGCTACCTTTACCAAATCGTGTTCACACACTTAGTTCTCAACAGTAGGACATGTTCACCACATTCCAATTCATCCCCGATGAATCAGACCTGACTCAACTCTAAGCAGTAGCAGGCATGACAAACAAGCATGAATGAGTAGGCACATCAGGGCTCAAACAACTCCTACTCATGCTAGTGGGTTTCATCTATTTACTGTGGCAATGACAGGTCATGCAGAGGAAAGGGGTTCAACTACCGCAGCATGTAATAGTTGAATCGTTGTAGTCCTAATGTAGTAAAAGAGAGCAGGAGCGAGAGAGTGGGATTGTATCGGAATGAGCAAGGGGGTTTTGCTTGCCTGACACTTCCGAAGATAGTATAGCTCTTCATCGGTGTCATCGATCGCATCGTCGAAGCAACGCCTATTGAGAGGGGACAACACCGGCAAACAGAGAAGAAACACGATCAATGCAATGCACAATATGATGCATGCTATGACATGGCAATATGCTGTGGATTGAGCTAATGCAGCTAGCAACATATTAAATGGAGTTGGTTTGAACCTTAGGTTCAAATTCAAACTTCATATGTGGAAATTCAAATGCCATTTACATGATTTGTCCTAAACAGCAGCTGTAAGTTGTTCTAACATGCATGAAAATGCCATATTCAGATTCTCTGGATTTTTCTGATCATTTTTCATATATAAATTATTTGATTTGGAGCTACGGTTGAATTTCTATGAATTTTAGAAGTTTGCACTATTTTCTGGAATTTCCTGTATAAGAATAATTCCAGTAATTGGATTACTGCGTCAGCACTACGTCAGGATGACATCATCAGTCAACAGCGCGGTCCAGGTCAAACTGACCAGTGGGGTCCACTGTGTCGGTCTCTTAGTGCCTAATTAAGTTTAGGTTTAAACTAAACTAACTTTTAACAGGGGCTGGCCCCACACGTCAGTGGGTCAGGGGGAGTCAAACCACGGTCAAGCAGGGTCAAACCCGCCGGACTTGGTCCACGGCTCATCGCCGGTGAAGCCCGGGACGGCGGAGGGGCTCGGAATTTGCCCACAGTCGACCAAATCGACCGCGGTTTGGTCCTACGCGTAGCTGGGGCTCGCGCGCATCTAGTAGGCCAAGCGGGAGGAGCTGGGGTGGTCTGAGTCGACGGCGGCGAGCACTTCCGCGGCGGCCGGAGTACGGGCACTGACAGTTTAGGCGCTACAGCGCGTTTCGAGGCGAACGGGTGGGGTCTGCGGTTTCCTGAGGAAGCGCTGAGCACGCCTACGTGCTCTGGTGCGATGTGCGGGTGTTGCAACCGCGGCGGCGACATGGCCGGCGGCGGGGAGCACCCGGCTCTGGTGGTTGATGCGGCTAGGGGGCAAATCAGGCAACGAGGCATGGGGAAAACGGTGCAACGGCTCTCCGCGGTTCTTCTGGTGCTGCTGGCGGGACAGGGGAGGCACGGGGTCCGGCGAAACGACAGTGGGGATCACCGGCACCCGAGGTCGAAATCGGCGGCGTTGGAGTTGCAGCAGAGCTTTTGGCGCCGTGTGACTCGATGGAGAGGACGACAACGTCGTGGCGGAGCTTCTGGGCGCGTTGGTGAGGCGAGGGGAAGGCGGTGGCCGCGGTGGTGGCGATCGGCGGCGACGGGCTCGCTCGGGTGGCTGCGGCGCGAGCGCTGGGGGGAGAGGGAGGAACCAGAGAGGGGGGGAAGATGCAGGGGTGTCGTGGCACTCTTGGCGCCCTCCAGCAGCAGCGGCGGCAAGCAGGAGGTGGCCGCGCGCGTGCTGGCGTGCGGAGGCCACGCGCCCCTGCCTACTGGCGTGAGGTAGGGGATGACTGGCATCTCCAGTGGGCTGGGCTGCTACAGCAACGGGCCAAGGTAACTCTCTCTCTCTGCTTTCTGTTTCTATTTCTATTATTTCTGTTTTGATTAGTTAAATAGCCTAATCATTTTAATAAATCCTGAAAATAATTGTGGGCATTAATGAATTATTACAGAGGCCCTTAACTATTTTCAGAATTGTTGGAGCATTAGAAAATATTAATAGTATTTAAATGCCCCAATTCAAATACAATATGGATTAATTCAAAGACCATAAATGGCTTGGAAAAATGTGCATGACCTCTGGTAAAGGTTTAAACCTTTTTCCATAAATAATGAACATTTTTGAAAGGCATTTTGGGTTCATTGAAAATATTTTTATTTTGAACCTAGTTGAATTCTTTTGGTGCTAGGGTTTAACAATCCCCAATTCAACTTTAAATGAAATTTAGACATGATGCAGCAACCAAGCTAGTCCAAGTGCATAGCAAGGCTAGGGACGTGACAACTCACCCCCACTAAACAGAAATCTCGTCCCGAGATTCAAGCGTAGGGTAAGATGAAAGGGGAACGCAAAGTAACATAATCTTCATGATCCAATTGTTCTTCTCGAAGATGTTGATTCGTTGCATCATCTTGATCTTGACATCTTTTCTTTCGAGAGCTTCATCCAACTATGATGACGGAAGAGAGGGAAACTCTACAGGATTGATCTTCTCGAAGATCGAGCTATACAAGATCAACTCGCGGAATGAGATGTTGAAACATCTCGAGTTGAGACACAAAACACATCGAGAGGGATGGAAGAACAAACGATGAGATTTGATTTGGTGGGCAACAATCCCACGCTTAGGTAGGATGGTGCATGGGTTCCAAAGCAGCGAGGAGTTAATTGCCATGACTCCATAACGGGGCACCTTAGGAAGGTGACTCGTAGAATTCTTCCCTTAAGTGGCAAAAAGAATAACTTTTGATTCAGAGATCATTGAAACTCTTTATACCAGCCCAAGGCAAAACACAACAATCGTTTGGCGGAGTACGAAGGATGGCACAATGGCGGTGCAAGCTGGGAACAAAATGCAAATGATGGGAGTGATTCTAGTAACTGGGGAGAAACCCAACAGTAGAGAGTGATTCCACTATTGGAAAGGTTATAACATAACCGAGGAAATTGGGGCCAATCCCAGTTAGTGCTGACGATGACACCTAATGCTTGCGCGTGCTCTCAAGAACTTGAGCATTTCCATATTCATCAAGTTTTACCAATATCCGTGCCGAGGATCCTGGCATCATATCTTACTTCCATGATGAATAGTGATGGACAATGCGGATACAAAGGAAGATAACACCTTCTCAGACTTCCCCTTAGCGAGGCTAAGGAAACAGAATCTGGATGATTGACCGAGAGACATTTAGCACTCCGCTTCTAATGTTCTCCTTGATGTGCTAGTGCAACCCATTTATTAAAATGGTTTGGCACGTAGGACATCAAGTAAAAGGTCGGACTTCGGGAGCACAAGAGTCCATAAGGAATATCTACGGAAGTAGAATCTTATGAAATCCTTATGGAGAGGTGGCCAACTTCCTCAATCAAGATACTATAATAATAGGTCTTCCGGTTAGGTGTGTTGGCCACGACATCCACTCTACCGGTTACCGAGAGACCAATATTATAGCTCTTGGGAAATGTTCCAACCATCACATCTGCTCGAGATTCAGATCTGGTTGGTGGTAGGATATTCCAGACTCATCGAGTCTAGGAAGAAAAATGAAGTTTTGCAACACAAATTGATGAGATGACATTGCGAGATTCTCAGGGGATGAACTATGATAGCAAGCTCCAAAATATGAGCTGGTTCTGCTACAACATGTGAACACGCTGTCCCAGACAAGCATGACCACATAGTAGTCTTACAAGAAAACACTGCCGAGCTCTGGTTGGGAACCATCATTAAGATAACGAAGTCTTGTGCATGTCCGTCTGGGCCCTTCAGGAGTAGCGCATGAACTTCTTTTCTTTGAACAAATCAATCAGTGGCTTGGTGTGCTAGGAAATACCGATGGGATGGAGGTAGCTAATCTCTCAAGCCATGGTATACTTCGCATGTGCATGACTGACTTGGGATGATTCCAGAGGAAGCAAAACTAACTTTCTCGAATTCACGACGGCAACTTGCACCTAATGCACGTGAACTTGGAGAAAGCCACTTCTTGCACCAAACATATACCTCATGAACAACATGAAGGCAATGGTTACAAAGTTTTCAACACTAGGTTGATGTTCAACATGAATCATGGGGGAGACAAAATGCTGCTGATGGGCTCAACAACAACTCATCGGAATTTCCATATCACTGGACTTCCACCATCATGTGAACATGATGATAGCATTGGTCAGACCAAAAGATGTAATGGTGTATGCTCGAGGAATCAACCACGAGTAAGACAACATTATGAACATCGTTGGTTCTGATTTGATTTGATAATAGCCCATACTCAAATCAAAGTTTGGTTAAGAGGATAGGTCCATTAATTGATCACGGGGACCAATCATTGAAGAAATCATCTTTCTACAACAAACACACACAAGAGATATCCTTTGGAAAGAACTAAGTCAGGCAAGCTTTTATCTTCCAACTCTCCAAGTTGTTGTTTGGCTTGACCAACTAGCTCAGGTGTATCCAACACAGATCCTTAGAGAAAGAGTGGTTTATAGGAAAACCATTTGATCACGAGCTTAACATAGCGGTCAGGTGACAACCTGGTGATACTTCTGAGAAGATATTCGGAAAATCACGAACCACCGATATGTTACTAAGCTCGAGAACAATCTTGCTTTTCAGGGCAAGACGATATGATCAACTGAGCAAGGGTTTGACAAAATCCTAACTCATTGATTGAAGAGTGCACCAAAAATAAGGACTAGGTAGCACGATCAATCTTAGGGTGATGATTCAATAACCAGCACACTAAGAATGAGAGTATTGCCATTAACTACCAAGCAACGAGTTGCTCAGAGTATTGATTTCATGCATCACGATTCACTTGTCGGTATTCCAGTTGTGACAACACGGGACCGAGGAATGAATAATGATGGCGAGAAGTATCACTGCGTCAAGAATTCATAAGAGGTGGTGCAATTCTCATGACACTCTTGACATAAAGATGGTAACGCTCCAAGGTTGAGCAGAGCAAAAGCTGGATTGGCATTTTGGTCTGCGGGATACAATTGCTTTGACCCAATCCTAGATATGGATGAGGTTCTGGAGTTTGTTTCTCCTAGTCATTCCGGATTAGAATGGCTTGACAGACCACACGAATAATAGGCATCGATAACACAAATGCACAATTACTCCTGACTATCAATTGATAGACAGAGGTCAGAATACAACTAAAGAGAGACAACTCAAAGGAACATATGGTTTTCTGAGTTGCGGATGCATAAATTTAGTATGTCAAACAAGTTCAACATATTTCTTCCAGATAATCCATGCAGAAAGGTAGGACTGGCAGATTCACAATGCAGAATGGAGAACTCGTCAAGAGCACTCTGGTTATGATCTTTTGGTTCAACGAGGAACTTCTGCCAAGGATGGTTCATGGTATTTGGAAGAATGGTATACCACGGACCTCGAGGACTATCGCAAAGGTTACTAATATCCTAAAGGTACGAGCAACACTATCAACACAAGGTAAGTAGAGTGAATCTCGGGTTCAAAAACCCAGGGGTAGGATACCTACTACTAAATGGCATCACGAGATGCTTTCGAGAATGGTGGCCAGAATCATCACACTGGGTACACAAAAACATGGCTAGATTACTAGGTGATCCTCTAAGACACCTAGGGTCGTAATAATAACTCCAACATATATACCAAGGCAACAGAGTACCTCAACTCAACGATTAGTGTGGTTAATCTGGCCCAAAGGGACGCAAAAACAGAGGGAAAGGATTTTGCAAATGCATCAGATTGTTTAGAAACCTGGGATGATTCGGACAACATAACGGCTCTAGATGCTCAAAAGATTTGAGACATCCTACAAATTGGTGGCATAACCACTTAACATCACATTATCAGTGTTCGGAGATCAACTAAGAACACATGGAAGTAGTAGAAACTGAACTGGGGCTTGAAACCAACAATCCTATGAGTCTACGGATTAGTAACACGTGATCCTGATAGAAAGATGAGAAGCCTAGTCCTTAATCCCCGTAGAAGAGAAGAGGATGACTCAGATAGAAGGCTATAAGGTAAAGGAGTAAAAAGAGCCTTATGTTCCCTTCCACAATCAATTCCCTTATATAACTAAAGCATTTCTAGACTCAACTTCGACCAGTTTGGCTTGGTAATCCTACAGGCAGTCAGGCTCTGATACCAAAGCCGTCGGGACCCCGATTCCAAGTCACACCGATCTAGCCTGTAACACCTCATATCACTTTGTGGCCTCACGCACGGTATTCCCACGGGTGTCGCCTTACCATGGCCCGGGACCGTTTGCGCCTTTTGGCTCACGTATATGATAATGTCGCTAGCATCCATATGACAGAGAACCCGGGCCGACATGGCTAGTCGTGAACCCAAAGCAGCACTAACGTATGGGGACAGGCATACATGAATCAACATCGAACGTGTCGGTCAGCAGCGTGCGAATCCGGGTTGTAGCACTGGGCTAACAGGACTCCGGGAACCCGGGCTGTAGCAGGCTAGGCAGGACTCCGGATGTCACCGCGTGAGATTTCCCCGAAGGAACAGACACAGGAACGATATGAAACACATGCCTGCCAGTCAAGTGTCCAGAGCAGTAGTGCTGGGCTAGCAGGACTCCGGTGAACCGGGCTGTAGCGGACTACTATGGCTCAAGGAGGCACTAGACTACATTTCCCCATAAGAGAGGCTGCTAAGGATAGACAACTAGATTGTCGGATCCCACACATACCAAGCATTTCAATCATACACACAATATGCTCGATATGTGCAAATACAACATGGCATCACAACAAGACTCTACGACTCGGAGTATTTATCCATTAGGCTCCGAAGAGCGAGATATTACAAACATGGGTCTCATGACCCAACATTCAGAGCATACAAGTCAAAGCACATGCGGAAGCTTAACATGTCTGAGTACAGACATCTAGAAATGAAAAAGGCTGAGAAGCCTGACTATCTACCAGATCCTGCCGAGGGCACAAGATCGTAGCTGAGGTAACAAGCTAAACGTCGAAGTCCACACGGAACTACTAGCGAGACTGACGTTTCTCTGCAAAACATAAAATAAGCAAACGTGAGTACAAATGTACCCAGCAAGACTTACATCAGAACTATCTACATATGCATCGGTATCAACAAAGGGGGTGGTGGAGTTTAACTGCAGCAAGCCAGCTTTGACTCAGTGGCTATCCTGAACTACGACTGCAAGTAACTCTTTTGAGGTGGCGCACACGAGTCCACATATTCACGATATCAATACACCACTATGGATCCGCTCCCGTCTCCCTACGGGAACGCCATCCATAGCACTCACGCTTTTCTTGCGCATTTTAGAGTATCCACTTTCACTTGTCTATGAACTGTTATAGGCAACCCAGAAGTCCTTTACCGCGGACACGGCTATTCGAATAGATGATGTTAACCCTGCAGGGGTGTACTTCATCACACACGCTCTCGCCACTTACCACCATGTACACGTCGTGTACCTCAGCAACCTTCAAGCGGAAGCCTGGCGAGGGAGTCAGCCACGACCTGACTAACCAGACAAGTCTCTAGTCCAGGTTTATCGCCTATTCGGGTTCCATCCGCAAGGAGATCCGGCCGGGGTGTCGCTCACGGCCCCAAACGATGTGTGCAGGGTTCCCGAGCCCACCATCCGGGTGCCACTCGGTACACCAGGCCACGTGTGCCTAGTCTGTCCCAAGCCCACCTGTACCGGGTGCCACTTGGTAGACTACTAACACTACCTACAAACACCAGAAACTAGTTGCAACTCCTGGACAGAGATCGGGTTGATTAATAAGTCGAGAGAGCTTGGAGCGCCCGGAGCCCAATGTGTGGTAGTAACTGTTCATGGATCACAAACACAGAACTCAGTTCCTGAGGACGGCTTCAATGAGACAACCCACCATGTACTCCTACATGGCCTCTCACCGCTACCTTTACCAAATCGTGTTCACACACTTAGTTCTCAACAGTAGGACATGTTCACCACATTCCAATTCATCCCCGATGAATCAGACCTGACTCAACTCTAAGCAGTAGCAGGCATGACAAACAAACATGAATGAGTAGGCACATCAGGGCTCAAACGACTCCTACTCATGCTAGTGGGTTTCATCTATTTACTGTGGCAATGACAGGTCATGCAGAGGAAAGGGTTTCAACTACCGCAGCATGTAACAGTTGAATCGTTGTTGTCCTAATGCAGTAAAAGAGAGCAGGAGCGAGAGAGTGGGATTGTATAGGAATGAGCAAGGGGGTTTTTCTTGCCTGACACTTCCGAATATAGTATAGCTCTTCATCGGTGTCATCGATCGCATCGTCGAAGCAACGTCTACTGAGAGGGGACAACACCGGCAAACAGAGAAGAAACACGATCAATGCAATGCACAATATGATGCATGCTATGACATGGCAATATGCTGTGGATTGAGCTAATGCAGCTAGCAACATATTAAATGGAGTTGGTTTGAACCTTAGGTTCAAATTCAAACTTCATATGTGGAAATTCAAATGCCATTTACATGATTTGTCCTAAACAGCAGCTGTAAGTTGTTCTAACATGCATGAAAATGCCATATTCAGATTCTCTGGATTTTTCTGATCATTTTTCATATATAAATTATTTGATTTGGAGCTACGGTTGAATTTCTATGAATTTTAGAAGTTTGCACTATTTTCTGAAATTTCCTGTATAAGAATAATTCCAGTAATTGGATTACTGCGTCAGCACTACGTCAGGATGACGTCATCAGGTCAACTGCGCGGTCCAGGTCAAACTAACCAGTGGGGTCCACTGTGTCGGTCTCTCAGTGCCTAATTAAGTTTAGGTTTAAACTAAACTAACTTTTAACAGGGGCTGGCCCCACACGTCAGTGGGTCAGGGGGAGTCAAACCACGGTCAAGCAAGGTCAAACCCGCTGGACTTGGTCCACGGCTCGTCGCCGGTGAAGCCCGGGACGGCGGAGGGGCTCGGAATTTGCCCACGGTCGACCAAATCGACCGCGGTTTGGTCCTACGCGTAGCTGGGGCTCGCGCGCATCTAGTAGGCCAAGCGGGAGGAGCTGGGGTGGTCTGAGTCGACGGCGGCGAGCACTTCTGCGGCGGCCGGAGTATGGGCACTGACAGTTTAGGCGCTACAGCGCGTTTCGAGGCGAACGGGTGGGGTCTGCGGTTTCCTGAGGAAGCGCTGAGCACGCCTACGTGCTCTGGTGCGACGTGCGGGTGTTGCAACCACGGCGGCGACATGGCCGGCGGCGGGGAGCACCAGGCTCCGGTGGTTGATGCGGCTAGGGGGCAAATCAGGCAACGAGGCATGGGGAAAACCAGAGAGGGGGGAAGATGCAGGGGGTGTCGTGGCGCTCTTGGCGCCCTCCAGCAGCAGTGGCGGCAAGCAGGAGGTGGCCGCGCGCGTGCTGGCGTGCGGAGGCCACACGCCCCTGCCTACTGGCGTGAGGTAGGGGATGACTGGCATCTCCAGTGGGCTGGGCTGCTACAGCAACGGGCCAAGGTAACTCTCTCTCTCTGCTTTCTGTTTTCTATTTCTGTTATTTTGTTTTGATTTAGTTTATAGCCCAAATCATTTTAATAAATCCTAAAAATAATTGTGGGCATTAAATGAATTATTACAGAGGCCCTTAACTATTTTCAGAATTGTTGGAGCATTAGAAAATATTAATAGTATTTAAATGCCCCAATTCAAATACAATATGGATTAATTCAAAGACCATAAATGGCTTGGAAAAATGTGCATGACCTCTGGTAAAGGTTTTAACCTTTTTCCATAAATAATTAACATTTTTGAAAGGCATTTTGGGTTCATTGGAAATATTTTAATTTTGAACCTAGTTGAATTCTTTTGGTGCTAGGGTTTAACAATCCCCAATTCAACTTTAAATGAAATTTAGACATGATGCAGCAACCAAGCTAGTCCAAGTGCATAGCAAGGCTAGGGACGTGACAGCGTCAGTCCTAAACAAATGGTTTTTTACCCCTTTCCGCGACGGCCTTCGGAACCGTCGCCAAGTGAGTGTCTGCGATAGGGGGTCCTTCCCACACGACCCAGAAACCGTCGGGGATATGCAACAGTGATCCAGAGGCCTTCCAAAATGTAATCGTGCGTGATGTAGCACACACTAAATTCTTTCGCACATATGGTATCAATGATTAAGCGTTTCTAATGACGCAGTGAAACCATACGGTCTGTCGTAACGAACCGTTTGGGAAACAGTATGTAAGGCACACGGGCCAACATATGAACTGTGTGTGTTTTGTGCCCTATCGCGCACGAGTTTTCTGCGTAACCCGTCTGCCATGCTAGACTCCATCGCACACATTTTCCAGCAATTACCGTCTGCGGTAATGTTCTATCACAAACGGTTCAAGAGCCCCTTCGCACACATACAAGTGCTGCAGACCGTTTGTGATTTGTTAGGTATCACCGACGGTTGTCGCAAGAGTGACGTGTGCTTTTCGTTTGGGATCCCACACGTTTCCTAAAAAAATATGACTGGGATTGTATTTTGCATTGGGCACGGTTTACTCCCAGTTCTCGTGTGCGATAACACGACATCACAAACGGTTTCAGAGAACCTACACACATGTACTAGCACTGCGAATCGTTTGTGATCTGCTGTGTATCACCGACGGTTCCAATACGATTGACGTATGCTTTCCGATGTGGATCGCACACACTCATTTAGTTGAACCGTGTGCGGAGCAATTGCCAGGTTAAAACAGAAATATCCCATTTTGAATCGGCACGCAAAAAGCAAATTCGCCACAATATTCAATTGAACAAATAGTGTCCACAGGAAGAACATTCATCAGATTTCGCAACAATTGCAATTGAACATATGGTAGCTAAATTCCAATGATTTGTCCACACATATATGCATTACATAATTAATCATAGTGTACGAAATACGAAGACCTCATCGGATGGAAAATAATGGATCCATGCGTTATACGTTTAGCGGCTAACTCTTACTCAATGTTTCAGGAGAAACCATGCTGAAATCTTCATCATCACCAGTGGGATTGATGTAGTGATCCAGGAAGAAGTCGCTGATAAATCTCCGAACCATCAGCAATTCACCAGCCGGGAGCAGTTCAGGGGTCCTCGATCTTATGATGAGCTGCGGTATTTTTAAGATCAGAATGTGCCATATGAGTGGAGTAGAAGATATTAATTAAGATAGACTTACTGGTACTACTTCGCGAGGATAGTCACGACTATCAGCAGATTTGCAGATGGAGATCATGTGTCTGCAAACATAGTATCCACAAAGGTTGGTCCCTGCTTCTTGCTGAGGACACTGAAATGTTTTGTACAAAATTAGTCATGTATTTGTCCTGTTAGGAACAACCTAACCGGTGTTAGATGTATTATTTTTTCTTTGGACAAAATAGAAAGAGGTTTATTTAGAAGCTTAAGAAAGCCATGAACTTACGAATGATGTCGAAATCTGAAAGACAATCAGTGTATGCGTGGTTGTTTACTTGACTTACCCTTCATGATATGGCTAGAGAAATGATTCTGCATGGGACGTGTTTTCGAAGATACGGACGACCTGTTAACGGCCCAGTCCCGTCGGTCCTTTTCATGTAATGTTGTGCCATTTGCTAATGCAGGATCTATGAAATACACACTCTCACTTTGTCTTCTCTGCGCGTTCAATCCCCTGAGAGGAATAAAATGCAGTTAGTTGTTTATCATTTACAACCTTGTATGGAGAAGTTGATCAGAATTTGTTAAGTACTTACAAAATCACGCATCTAACAAGAGTGGCATCGAGCACGTTGAAGTTGAAGAAGAGATGTAAGTCCTCGAAACTCACAATGATGGAACCAACATCGTGTCGGAAATGATCTCTGTTGTAGTGTACTAGCAAATGGTGATGACCTTCTGACAATCTATACATGCAATATTCATGTAACTCGCGGCAACTGGAGCTGAACTCATCAAAGTATTCACCAACAAGAAATGGCTGATCATGGACGTAATTGCGTGCTTCAAGTACGTCTGCTTTTCTTTTAGCAAGCAACAATTCTACTTATTCATCATCCATGGCGTCAGAAATAATATTACTCCCCTATTCGAACAAGCTGCTGTTAATTTGGTTCTGGCGATGAGTGCTTTAAGTAAGAGGCAATCGTTCTCTTTCCTCTTCACTTTCCCGCTGCGCTTCCTCGTTGACTTGGTCAGAAGCTGGCGGGCCAGCCCATGGAAAGCCTGTTAATGGCCTATTCGCATATAGCCCATTTACAGCCCGCTAACCCAAGGCCCGTTACACCCTATCCGAATTAGGCCCAGTAGCGTCATCTGGGCCATCCAATATGATTCCAGCCCGTTTTCACTTCTGGCCCATGTATAGCCCATGACGTCTTTCGGCCCATATGAGGCCCATTGTAACTCTTGGCCCATTAGCGGCCCATGCTGAAACTGGCCCGTAATGAACAGTGTATTACTTTACAGCCATTAACGGCCTGTGGTGAAACTGGCCCGTAATGAATAGTGTATCACTTTATACCCATTAACGGCTCGTTATTCCGTTGGGCCGTTTCCAGCCCAAGTTAACTTTCGGCCTTCTGAGGGCCCATTTATTCTTGGGCTCATTTGCAGCATTCGGTTACTTACGGCCCGTTACTATCATTTTCTGCTTGTGGGCCAAATTCAGCCTGTCATTACAGTCGGCCCGTTTGTGGACCGTTAGTCTGTTGGGCCATTTTCATAGCATCACCAAATACGGCCTATTAACGGCGCGTTATGGTCAGCCCATAAAACATACGATTTCCATTAAAGGCCCGTCTACGGCCCATTAAAGGCCCATACAAGACCCATAAATGAGTCGGCGGCCCATGGATCCTACGAGACGTAGAAGGCCCATGGATCCTACGAGACGTAGAAGGCCCATGGATCCTACGAGACGTACAAGGCCCATGGATCCTATAAGACGTAGAAGGCCCATGGATCCTACGAGAGGTAGAAGGCCCATGGATCCTACGAGACGTAGAAGGCCCATGGATCCGACGGCCCGTGAAGGGCCATGGTCGGGCGAGTTGGCCCCCGTTTGAACGATATAGCATATTCAACGAATTATCCTACTCAATACTATACAACAAAGAGATCAAGGCATAGAAAGGTAGAATAATCCTACACTATACAATAAAGAAATTACAGCCGATTATACCCACTGGGCATTATGGTTCGGCACAGGTGATAATAAAGCATACACAAACAGCAAATTACATACACTGGGCAAATACAGCTCATACATCATGGACGTGCATCAACTTAACTCCATTTGAACTATAATCTCTTCGGAAAATAGGATTGGCCGGATTCAGATAGCACAAATTTCAGTCTGCAAAATCTCCAATTCCTTCATGGTTACCTCAGTGTCTTGTTTCATTTTTTTACTCCTGCATCTAATACCTGCATGTCCAGTCTCAACTTGTTGATTATACGTTGACAATCATGTACACGTTGTCTTCCACCTCTAGTTGATGCTCGAGAACATCAGCACATTCCAATTCCAATCCATAATAATTCGGTAACGGCCATGCCGCACTGCTCGCAGATCTTTGTGTTGATGTCACTTCATCCTGAAATGTTTCTGTAAGTACACATGACTAGGGCAAAAATATAGTTACAACAGTGAAGCGAACAAGACACTATTTTGTACTACATGGCAAAACAGGACTAACAATAATGTTACACGTCACTTTCAAAAAAAATGTTACACGTCATGAAGCATAAGCAGGTGATATTTTAAAAATTATAAAAAAGATAGTCTGTGCAGCCTGCATACAGAAATCCCTCTTAGCTCACCAGAGGAGCATGATGTTGGGGCCCAATTGAAAACACAGACAAGTTACAAATTTAGACAGCATGTTGCGTATAAGTAAGCAAGCAGTTGGCCATTCTGTGCCTCAATTAAAGTCTTAGGGAGCATAATGAACAGCAGAGGGTTTCATACAAACATACTACAGCAGGCAAAACTATGCAATCATTAGCGTAGTATAAACTAGATTGTGAGCCTCATGCAATAATAGTTGGTTAATAGACTTCAAAGCTTCAGGCACACTTCGGCAGAGTAATTAAATGGTAAGGCCTTTAATTATGTCAACTAATAGTGATACAAGTACCGAACATCAGGCATGATTATTTGGGCATCTCATTAACTGGGGACAAATAAAGCAATTGAAAAGAGAAAATTAACTATGCCTGAAACAAATAAGGAATTGAACTGTTGAGTTGCACACAGTGACTTACCTTAGCAGGTTGAAGAGGCTCAGCGCAGCTCCTACTTCTCTTGCAAGGCTCCTTCCTAACATCTTGTACTTGGAAATCCTCAATCTTATCTTCATTGCACCCCCTCTGCAAGGTGACATAAACTAGTTACTCGTCTCCTTGGAAGACAAATATGCATACTTTCCAGTATGTGAACACAAAAGGATGAGATTATAACAAAACAACACCACATAATGAAACATGCCGCATCTCTTGCACTTGCACACAATGAAATGAGCATTTACTATGTCTGCACTATGTAAAAACTAGGTATACCTTCGAACTGGATCTCCGGGTACTTTTGGAGAGCCTACTGTAGTGTACAGCCAAACCTTTATGTCACCTATGAGTTAGACAAGGCCCCACTACAGCAGCCCTTAGTGTTTAAATCATTGACAAGCTCTGTTAGAGTGTTAGGTCAAGAACAGCAAGTAATCAAAGCAAACAGTCCTAGTATGGTTGGCTGATGCAAACAAGCAATTGAACAGATGTGTGGGCAAATCTTACATATCAAGAAAAGAAGCAAAGAAGGAGGCTTAAAGACCATCACTTGACTGACCAGATTTAAGGGGCATTTAAACATCATGTGCAACGTATGAACTAACATAAACATTGCATATTCCAGATTCTACAATGGAATGCACATGTATTAGGTTATGCCATGTATGATGATGCCTAAATGTACCGATAGCAGGCAGGAGTGATTCATCATTGCACGCACAATTGAATTGCAGGTTAAGGGCCAGTTCGATTCCGCCTTTTCAGGGCATATTGTCAACATAAGCCATAAAAGATGTAAAGAAGCCATTTTTGAGTTATGGGCTTGGGCTTAACTAATTTCGCTTTGGAGGGGGTGTTTCGGGTAGAACCTGACTAAAAATTGAAGGGAAGGGGAATAGTGAAATGACTTTGTTGTATGCCTATATTAAACTCAAAATGCAACTGCTGACGCCCGTGTCACACCTGACCCTCAAGTAAAAACAAACACGCAAGCATTCATTGCCCTGCCCGCTTGCATCTCCTCTCCCCTTTCTCTCTACCTCGATCTCCTGCCTGCAGCACTAGGGTTCCTCCAGCAAGCCGTCGCCACTGGTCCCATCTGGCCTGGTCCTCGGCGATGCTATGTCCAGCTAGGCTACATGGCCGGCGGGTAGGGGCAAATCTCCCTGGCTGCTCCTACCTCTGGCGCCGCCCCTCATTCTCATGGTCTCCACCAGCTGCTCCACTGTGGTTCGTCCAACGCACTACTTCGGCGGGCGCTGCACAACCACGGCTAATGCCACACTGCGGCAGAAGGCACCTTATTCCCCCTCCCCTCCTCCCAGGCCATGGCCTTGAGGTGCTATTGAAGGATGAGCTCATCCAACAAGGTGAGGATCTCCTCTGTTTTTTTGCCAAATTTTCATTCTGATCCACGATACGATGAATTGCTATGAGCTGCTTCTGCTGCTACTATATGATGCATTGCTATGAGTTGCTCCTGCTGTTGTTATATGATGAATTGCTATGAGCTGCTGCTGTTGTATGATGAGTTGCTATGAGCTGCTGCTGCTACTATATGATGAATTGCTATGAGCTGCTGCTGCTATATGATGAGTTGCTACAAGCTGCTCCTGCTGCTGCTATATGATGAATTGCTATGAGCTGCTCCTGCTGCTGCTATATGATGAATTGCTATGAGCTGCTCCTGCTGCTGCTATATGATGAATTGCTATGAGCTGCTGCTGGTATATGATGAATTGCAGACTGTTGTTGCTGTATGATGAGTTGCTATGAGCTGCTGCTGCTATATGATGCCTTTAGGTGGTGCTGCTATACGATAATAACCAGCCACTTGGACCATCAAATTTCAATAAATAATTGTTCTTCATTTAAATGTGGGTCATGCGTTCTTCGTTTAAATTAGGCAATGGGATCTCTATGGAAAACATTGACCAAAGTAGATTGTGCCAAGTAGATGGTATCTTTGTATTTGCATTTTGAGCAAATAGTGATGGCCTATTTTCCTATCATATTAATTACTGCACTGGGTTCAAGTTGTGATGTTTGCAAGTCAAATTAATTTCCATATGGGCAGCAAAATGAAAAAAATATAATGCAATCTAGACTTTCCACTGATCATACCAAAGATAAGCTGAAAACGCAATGAAAAGAACTAGTTGGCTTATTACATGGAGCTTATATTCACAGGTGCTTATTTTCTTAGGATAACTCGTAATAACTGTCCCTAAGAAACTTGGCTAATAGAACTGGCATACAAATAACATGTCACGATGATTGCAATGGAGGAGTGACGTACCGTAGCACACTGTATAGGCTCACCGCTGCCTCTCCTTTTTTTGCAATGTTCCATGAAATTGCCACATACATCTTGTACTTTTTCATTGTGTAACCCTATCTGCAAGTTGACACGGCTAATTTCAGACATCTCGACATGATACTACATTGCATATCCCTTGCGCATATTTAAACCACCAATTAACGATTGTGTGCATACCATAAACTAGCCATGACTCTGTATCTGGACTAGCAGGCACTCTAAGGGAGCCTAATGTAGTGCACTGGAATTCCTACATGCCACCTACGATTTTTTGTAATGTACTGCCCCTGTTCCTAAATATCTGTCTTTGTAGAGATTCCAGTATGGACCACATACAGATGTATATAGATGCATTTTCGAGTGTAGATTCACTCATTTTGCTCCGTATGTAGCCTATAGTGGAATCTCTAGAAAGACTTATATTTAGGAACGGAGGTACGAGGTAGTATCATGAATGACATCTACATATCTAATTTAGCAGCCAATAGTAGAAATCATTGTCTACACAAAGGGATTACTGGTCGAAAATCCTAGCAAAGCACGCTGGCAGGCACAGAACAATACAAGAGAGAGAGACGCACTTACAAGATCATAGCAATGCCTCAGTCCAGGATCTTGGTTGGCCAAGCTGTTAGATCCAGAAGAAACGTCGTCCTTGTAGTTTTTGCCAGCTACATAACAGGTAACAGCGACCGGTTAGTATATTTGAAGTACATCGGGCAGGTGATGCTGGACGGGTTTAAAGGTGACAAGTACCTAGGCCGTGGTGGGTGCTTGGCATCTCTCCAGATGGTGGGAATCAGGTTAGAAACGTTGAGGGTGATGATGTTGCGCTGGCTGTCAGGGTCCGGTAAGGAGATCTAGAACCGTCGAGTAGGGTGTTTGTGGAGCGGCTCCGGTAGGGTGGACTACGGTGTGGGCGAAGCGAATCTGTGACCGTGGACAAGGGCGTAGGTGAAGCTGCTCTGGTGGTTGGGTTAAGGATGGTGTCGACGATGCGG